>NC_081400.1:4965693-5013014 GCF_030684315.1 Stegostoma tigrinum
GTGTGGGGGGGGGGTGTAGTGGAGGGAGTGTGGGGGGGTGTAGTGTGGTGGGGGGTGTAGTGGGAGTGTGGGGGGTGAAGTGGGAGTGTGGGGGGGTGTAGTGGGAGTGTGGGGGGGGTGTACGGGTGGGGGGGTGAAGTGGGAGTGTGTGGGGGGTGAAGTGGGAGTGTGGGGGGGGTGTAGTGGGAGTGTGGGGGGTGTAGGGAGTGTGGGGGGGGGGTTGTAGTGGAGTGGGGGGGGTGTAGTGGGAGTGTAGGGGGGGGTGTAGTGGGAGTTAGGGGGGGGTGTAGTGGGAGTGTGGGGGGGTGTGTAGTGGGAGTGTGGGGGGGGTGTAGTGGGAGTGTAGGTGGGGGTGTAGTGGGAGTGTGGGGGGGTGTAGTGGGAGTGTGGGGGGGGTGAAGTGGGAGTGTGGGGGGGTGTAGTGGAGTGTGGGGGGGTGTAGTGGGAGTGTGGGGGGGGTGTAGTGGGAGTGTGGGGGGGGGTGTAGTGGGAGTGTGGGGGGGGTGTAGTGGGAGTGTTGGGGGGGGTGTAGTGTGGGGGGGTGTAGTGGGAGTGTGGGGGGGTGTAGTGGGAGTGTGGGGGTGTAGTGGGAGTGTGGGGGGGTGTAGTGGGAGTGTGGGGGGTGTAGTGGGAGTGTGGGGGGGTGTAGTGGGAGTGTGGGGGGGTGTAGTGTGGGGGGTGTAGTGTGGGGGGGTGAAGTGGAGTGTGGGGGGGTGTAGTGGGAGTCTGGGGGGGGGTGTAGTGGAGTGTGGGGGGGGTGTAGTGGGAGTGTAGGAGGGGTGTAGTGGGAGTGTGGGGGGTTGTAGTGTGGGGGGGTGTAGTGGGAGTGTGGGGGGTGTAGTGGGAGTGTGGGGGGGTGTAGTGGGAGTGTTGGGGGGGGTGTAGTGTGGGGGGGGGTAGTGGGAGTGTGGGGGGGTGTAGTGGGAGTGTTGGGGGGGGTGTAGTGTGGGGGGGGGTGAAGTGGGAGTGTGGGGGGGTGAAGTGGGAGTGTGGGGGGGGTTGTAGTGGAGTGGTGGGGGGGGGTGAGTGTGGGGGGGTGAAGTGGGAGTGTGGGGGGGGGTGTAGTGGGTGTGGGGGGGGGGTGTAGTGGGAGTGTGGGGGGGGTGTAGTGGGAGTGTGGGGGGGGGTTAGTGGAGGAGGGGGGGTGTAGTGGGGTGTAGGGGGGGGTGTAGTGGGAGTGTAGGGGGGGTGTAGTGGGAGTGTGGGGGGGGTGTAGTGGGAGTGTGGGGGGGTGTAGTGGGAGTGTGGGGGGGTGTAGTGGGAGTGTGGGGGGGGTGTAGTGGGAGTGTGGGGGGGGTGTAGTGGGAGTGTGGGGGGAGTGGGGGTGGGGTGTAGTGGGAGTGTGGGGGGGGTGTAGTGGGAGTGTGGGGGGGGTTGTAGTGGGAGTGTGGGGGGGGGTGTAGTGGGAGTGTGGGGGGTGTGTAGTGGGAGTGTGGGGGGGGGGGGTGTTAGTGGGAGTGTGGGGGGTGGGGAGTGGATGGGGGGGGGGAGTGGGGGGGGTGTAGTGGGAGTGTGGGGGGGGTGTTGTAGTGGGAGTTGTGGGGGGGGTTGTAGTAGTGGAGAGTGGTGGGGGGTGTGTAGTGGGAGTGGGGGGGGGGGTGTAGGTAGTGGGGGTGGGGGGGGGGGTGTAGTGGGAGTGTGGGGGGGGGGTGTGTAGTGGGAGTGTGGGGGGGGGTGTAGTGGGAGTGTGGGGGGGGTGTAGTGGGAGTGGTGGGGGGGGTGAACCCGGGGGATTATGTCAGCGAACAGCCCCTTCCCACAGAGATAGCACAGCGTGAGGCTGGAGGGACACAGCAGGCCAGCAGCATCAGAGGAGCCGGGAGGCTGGTGTTTTGGGCCTAGACCCTCCCACAGGCTGTAGAAGTGTGGGACCACCCCCCCCCGTGCCCCCTCCCCGTGCCCCCTCCCCGTGCCCCCTCCCCGTTGCCCCCTCCTCCCCGTGCCCCCCTCCCCGTGCCCCCCCCGTGCCCCCCCCCGTGCCCCCCCTCCCCGTGCCCCCCTCCCGTGCCCCCTCCCCGTGCCCCCCTCTCCCCGTGCCCCCCTCCCCCGTGCCCCCTCCCCGTGCCCCCTCCCCGTGCCCCCTCCCCGTGCCCCCCCCCCGTGCCCCCCCCCCCCGTGCCCCCCCCCCGTGCCCCCCCGTCCCCCGTGCCCCCCCCCCGTGCCCCCCCCCCCCGTGCCCCCCCCCCGTGCCCCCACCCCGTGCCCCCCCCCGTGCCCCACCCCCCCTCGCCCCCACCCCCACCCCCCCCTCGGTGCATTCGTACGCCGCGCTCTAATTGCTGGCTTCACCGCGCGGTTGGGGGTCGGTGGGGTGGGGGGGGTCCCAGCCAAGGTCAGTGAGGGCAGCATGAGGAAAGCTGTCAGTTTGATCTCAGTGTTCGTCCAGGATGCGCAGCTTCCTGCTGTAGCTGTGTCACCATCTGGGCCTCGTGTGACGGGCTGAATGGCCTCGTGCCCCTGTGTAACAGGCTCGAGAGGGGAGGGGCTGAATGGCCTCGTGCCCCTGTGTAGCAGGCTCGAGAGGGGAGGGGCTGAATGGCCTCGTGCTGCTCTTGTGTTGTTGCCAACTGGGTCAATGTGTCTCTGTGTTGCAGACAGAACAGATCAAGCGGTGTGAATCGACTGTACACTAATGACTCCATCTTCCTGAAGGAATGCCTGCGGATCCCCATCCCGAAGCAGGGGGCCCTGCAGAACGGGAGCAGGTTCCCGCATGGAGCACCAGGACAGCCCGAACCTGCCTTGGAGCCGCCCAGCCCCGAGCTGTCTCCGACGGACTTCCTGAACACGCTGGACTCGAAAATTACTCGGTCCAAGGCAGCAGCGATCCGCACCCTGGACGATGGATCAGGCAGGTTCGGGCTGGCAGTGATTCCCCCTCCGAACCGGCGCTCGGGAATTCACCGACTCCTGGGGTGTTCACTCAGCCCGGAGTCTTAGACTAGAACCCTGAATCCATGTGGAACCAACCCTCCAGAGAGTGACCCACACACCTCTACCATATCCTCATTGCTCTGTATGTCCCCGGCCAATCCACCCTAACCCGCACATCCCTGGGCACTACGGGACAATTTAGCACGGCCAATCCACCCTAACCCGCACATCCCTGGGCACTACGGGACAATTTAGCACGGCCAATCCACCCTAACCCGCACATCCCTGGGCACTACGGGACAATTTAGCACAGCCAACCCACCCTAACCCGCACATCCCTGGGCACTACGGGGCAATTTAGCACGGCCAATCCACCCCTAACACGCACATCCCTGGGCACTACGGGGCAATTTAGCACGGCCAATCCACCCTAACCCGCACATCCCTGGGCACTACGGGACAATTTAGCACGGCCAATCCCACCCTAACCCGCACATCCCTGGGCACTACGGGACAATTTAGCACGGCCAATCCACCCTAACCCGCACATCCCTGGGCACTATGCGACAATTTAGCACGGCCAGTCCACCCTAACCCGCACATCCCTGGGCACTACGGGGCAATTTAGCACGGCCAGTCCACCCTAACCCGCACATCGCTGGGCACTAGGGGACAATTTAGCACGGCCAATCCACCCTAACCCACACATCCCTGGGCACTACAGGACAATTTAGCACGGCCAATCCACCCTAACCCGCACATCCCTGGGCACTACGGGGCAATTTAGCACGGCCAATCCACCCTAACCCGCACATCCCTGGGCACGAAGTGACAATTTAGCACGGCCAATCCACCCTAACCCGCACATCCCTGGGCACTACGGGACAATTTAGCACAGCCAATCCACCCTAACCCACACATCCCTGGGCACTACGGGACAATTTAGCACGGCCAATCCACCCTAACCCGCACATCCCTGGGCACTAGAAGACAAGTTAGCACGGCCAGTCCACCCTAACCCGCACATCCCTGGGCACTAGAAGACAAGTTAGCACGGCCAATCCACCCTAACCCGCACATCCCTGGGCACTAGAAGACAAGTTAGCACGGCCAGTCCACCCTAACCCGCACATCCCTGGGCACTAAGTGACAATTTAGCACGGCCAATCCACCCTAACCCGCACATCCCTGGGCACTACGGGACAATTTAGCACGGCCAATCCACCCTAACCCACACATCCCTGGGCACTACGGGACAATTTAGCACGGCCAACCCACCCGAACCCGCACATCCCTGGGCACTACAGGACAATTTAGCACGGCCAATCCACCCTAACCCGCACATCCCTGGGCACTAGAAGACAAGTTAGCACGGCCAGTCCACCCTAACCCGCACATCCCTGGGCACTAGGGGACAATTTAGCACGACTAATCCACCCTAACCCGCACATCCCTGGGCACTACGGGACAATTTATCACGGCCAATCCCACCCTAACCCGCACATCCCTGGGCACTACGGGACAATTTAGCACAGCCAATCCACCCTAACCCGCACATCCCTGGGCACTACGGGACAATTTAGCACGGCCAATCCACCCCAACCCGCACATCCCTGGGCACCACGGAACAATTTAGCACAGCCAATCCACCCTAACCCGCACATCCCTGGGCACTACGGGACAATTTAGCACGGCCAACCCACCCTAACCTGCACATCCCTGAGCACTACAAGGCAATTTAGCACGGCCAATCCACCCTATCCCGCACATCCCTGGGCACTACAAGGCAATTTAGCACGGCCAATCCACCCTAACCCGCACATCCCTGGGCACTACAGGACAATTTAGCACGGCCAACCCACCCAAACCTGCACATCCCTGGGCACTACGGGACAATTTAGCACGGCCAAACCACCCTAACCCGCACACCCCTGGGCACTATGGAACAATTTAGCACGGCCAATCCACCCTAACCTGCACATCCCTGGGCACTAGAGGACAATTTAGCACGGCCAATCCACCCTAACCTGCACATCCCTGGGCACGACGGGACAATTTAGCACGGCCAACCCACCCTAACCCCCACATCCCTGGGCACTAGGGGACAAGTTAGCACGGCCAATCCACCCTAACCCGCACATCCCTGGGCACTATGGAACAATTTAGCACGGCCAATCCACCCTAACCCGCACATCCCTGGGCACTACGGGACAATTTAGCACGGCCAATCCCACCCTAACCCGCACACCCCTGGGCACTATGGAACAATTTAGCACGGCCAATCCACCCTAACCCGCACATCCCTGGGCACTGCAGGACAATTTAGCACGGCCAAACCACCCTAACCCGCACATCCCTGGGCACTACGTGTCAATTTAGCACGTCCAATCCACCCTAACCCGCACATCCCTGGGCACTATGGAACAATTTAGCACGTCCAATCCACCCTAACCCGCACATCCCTGGGCACTACGGGACAATTTAGCACGGCCAATCCACCCTAACCCGCACATCCCTGGGCACTATGGGACAATTTAGCACGGCCAGTCCACCCTAACACGCACATCCCTGGGCACTACGGGACAATTTAGCACGGCCAATCCACCCTAACCCGCACATCCCTGGGCACTACGGGGCAATTTAGCACGGCCAGTCCCACCCTAACCCACACATCCCTGGGCACTACGGGACAATTTAACACGGCCAATCCCACCCTAACCCGCACATCCCTGGGCACTACGGGACAATTTAGCACGGCCAGTCCACCCTAACCCGCACATCCCTGGGCACTAAGTGACAATTTAGCACGGCCAATCCACCCTAACCCGCACATCCCTGGGCACGACGGGACAATTTAGCACGGCCAATCCCACCCGAACCTGCACATCCCTGGGCACTACGGTTCAATTTAGCACTGCCAACCCACCCGAACCCGCACATCCCTGGGCACTACAGGACAATTTAGCACGGCCAATCCACCCTAACCCGCACATCCCTGGGCACTAGAAGACAAGTTAGCACGGCCAGTCCACCCTAACCCGCACATCCCTGGGCACTAGGGGACAATTTAGCACGGCCAGTCCACCCTAACCCGCACATCCCTGGGCACCACGGAACAATTTAGCACAGCCAATCCACCCTAACCCGCACATCCCTGGGCACTACGGGACAATTTAGCACGGCCAACCCACCCTAACCTGCACATCCCTGAGCACCACGGGACAATTTAGCACGGCCAGTCCACCCTAACCCGCACATCCCTGGGCACTACGGGACAATTTAGCACGGCCAATCCACCCTATCCCGCACATCCCTGGGCACTACAAGGCAATTTAGCACGGCCAATCCACCCTAACCCGCACATCCCTGGGCACTACAGGACAATTTAGCACGGCCAACCCACCCAAACCTGCACATCCCTGGGCACTACGGGACAATTTAGCACGGCCAAACCACCCTAACCCGCACACCCCTGGGCACTATGGAACAATTTAGCACGGCCAATCCACCCTAACCTGCACATCCCTGGGCACTAGAGGACAATTTAGCACGGCCAATCCACCCTAACCTGCACATCCCTGGGCACGACGGGACAATTTAGCACGGCCAACCCACCCTAACCCACACATCCCTGGGCACTAGGGGACAAGTTAGCACGGCCAATCCACCCTAACCCGCACATCCCTGGGCACTATGGAACAATTTAGCACGGCCAATCCACCCTAACCCGCACATCCCTGGGCACTACGGGACAATTTAGCACGGCCAATCCCACCCTAACCCGCACACCCCTGGGCACTATGGAACAATTTAGCACGGCCAATCCACCCTAACCCGCACATCCCTGGGCACTGCAGGACAATTTAGCACGGCCAAACCACCCTAACCCGCACATCCCTGGGCACTACGTGTCAATTTAGCACGTCCAATCCACCCTAACCCGCACATCCCTGGGCACTATGGAACAATTTAGCACGTCCAATCCACCCTAACCCGCACATCCCTGGACACTACGGGACAATTTAGCACAGCCAATCCACCCTAACCCGCACATCCCTGGGCACTACGGGACAATGTAGCATGGCCAATCCCACCCTAACCCGCACATCCCTGGACACTACGGGACAATTTAGCACAGCCAATCCACCCTAACCCGCACATCCCTGGGCACTATGGGACAATTCAGCACGGCCAATCCACCCTAACCCGCACATCCCTGGGCACTACGGGACAATTTAGCACGGCCAATCCACCCTAACCCGCACATCCCTGGGCACTATGGGACAATTTAGCACGGCCAGTCCACCCTAACCCGCACATCCCTGGGCACTAGGGGACAATTTAGCACGGCCAGTCCACCCTAACCCGCACATCCCTGGGCACTACGGGACAAGTTAGCACGGCCAATCCTCCCTAACCCGCACATCCCTGGGCACTACGGGGCAATTTAGCACGGCCAACCCACCCTAACCCACACATCCCTGGGCACGATGGGACAATTTAGCACGGCCACTCCCACCCGAACCTGCACATCCCTGGGCACTATGGGACAATTTAGCACGGCCAACCCACCCGAACCCGCACATCCCTGGGCACTACAAGGCAATTTAGCACGGCCAATCCACCCTAACCCGCACATCCCTGGGCACTACGGGACAATTTATCACGGCCAGTCCACCCTAACCCGCACATCCCTGGGCACTGCAGGACAATTTATCACGGCCAGTCCACCCTAACCCGCACATCCCTGGGCACTACGGGACAATTTAGCACGGCCAATCCCACCCTAACCCGCACATCCCTGGGCACTAGAAGACAAGTTAGCACGGCCAATCCACCCTAACCCGCACCTCCCTGGGCACTAGAAGACAAGTTAGCACGGCCAGTCCACCCTAACCCGCACATCCCTGGGCACTAGAAGACAAGTTAGCACGGCCAATCCACCCTAACCCGCACATCCCTGGGCACTAGAAGACAAGTTAGCACGGCCAGTCCACCCTAACCCGCACATCCCTGGGCACTAAGTGACAATTTAGCACGGCCAATCCACCCTAACCCGCACATCCCTGGGCACTACGGGACAATTTAGCACGGCCAATCCACCCTAACCCACACATCCCTGGGCACTACGGGACAATTTAGCACGGCCAACCCACCCGAACCCGCACATCCCTGGGCACTACAGGACAATTTAGCACGGCCAATCCACCCTAACCCGCACATCCCTGGGCACTAGAAGACAAGTTAGCACGGCCAGTCCACCCTAACCCGCACATCCCTGGGCACTAGGGGACAATTTAGCACGACTAATCCACCCTAACCCGCACATCCCTGGGCACCACGGAACAATTTAGCACAGCCAATCCACCCTAACCCGCACATCCCTGGGCACCACGGGACAATTTAGCACGGCCAATCCACCCTATCCCGCACATCCCTGGGCACTACAAGGCAATTTAGCACGGCCAATCCACCCTAACCCGCACATCCCTGGGCACTACAGGACAATTTAGCACGGCCAACCCACCCAAACCTGCACATCCCTGGGCACTACGGGACAATTTAGCACGGCCAAACCACCCTAACCCGCACACCCCTGGGCACTATGGAACAATTTAGCACGGCCAATCCACCCTAACCTGCACATCCCTGGGCACTAGAGGACAATTTAGCACGGCCAATCCACCCTAACCTGCACATCCCTGGGCACTACGGGACAATTTAGCACGGCCAACCCACCCTAACCCACACATCCCTGGGCACTAGGGGACAAGTTAGCACGGCCAATCCACCCTAACCCGCACATCCCTGGGCACTATGGAACAATTTAGCACGGCCAATCCACCCTAACCCGCACATCCCTGGGCACTACGGGACAATTTAGCACGGCCAATCCCACCCTAACCCGCACACCCCTGGGCACTATGGAACAATTTAGCACGGCCAATCCACCCTAACCCGCACATCCCTGGGCACTGCAGGACAATTTAGCACGGCCAAACCACCCTAACCCGCACATCCCTGGGCACTACGTGTCAATTTAGCACGTCCAATCCACCCTAACCCGCACATCCCTGGGCACTATGGAACAATTTAGCACGTCCAATCCACCCTAACCCGCACATCCCTGGGCACTACGGGACAATTTAGCACGGCCAATCCACCCTAACCCGCACATCCCTGGGCACTATGGGACAATTTAGCACGGCCAGTCCACCCTAACACGCACATCCCTGGGCACTACGGGACAATTTAGCACGGCCAATCCACCCTAACCCGCACATCCCTGGGCACTACGGGGCAATTTAGCACGGCCAGTCCCACCCTAACCCACACATCCCTGGGCACTACGGGACAATTTAACACGGCCAATCCCACCCTAACCCGCACATCCCTGGGCACTACGGGACAATTTAGCACGGCCAGTCCACCCTAACCCGCACATCCCTGGGCACTAAGTGACAATTTAGCACGGCCAATCCACCCTAACCCGCACATCCCTGGGCACGACGGGACAATTTAGCACGGCCAATCCCACCCGAACCTGCACATCCCTGGGCACTACGGTTCAATTTAGCACTGCCAACCCACCCGAACCCGCACATCCCTGGGCACTACAGGACAATTTAGCACGGCCAATCCACCCTAACCCGCACATCCCTGGGCACTAGAAGACAAGTTAGCACGGCCAGTCCACCCTAACCCGCACATCCCTGGGCACTAGGGGACAATTTAGCACGGCCAGTCCACCCTAACCCGCACATCCCTGGGCACCACGGAACAATTTAGCACAGCCAATCCACCCTAACCCGCACATCCCTGGGCACTACGGGACAATTTAGCACGGCCAACCCACCCTAACCTGCACATCCCTGAGCACCACGGGACAATTTAGCACGGCCAGTCCACCCTAACCCGCACATCCCTGGGCACTACGGGACAATTTAGCACGGCCAATCCACCCTATCCCGCACATCCCTGGGCACTACAAGGCAATTTAGCACGGCCAATCCACCCTAACCCGCACATCCCTGGGCACTACAGGACAATTTAGCACGGCCAACCCACCCAAACCTGCACATCCCTGGGCACTACGGGACAATTTAGCACGGCCAAACCACCCTAACCCGCACACCCCTGGGCACTATGGAACAATTTAGCACGGCCAATCCACCCTAACCTGCACATCCCTGGGCACTAGAGGACAATTTAGCACGGCCAATCCACCCTAACCTGCACATCCCTGGGCACGACGGGACAATTTAGCACGGCCAACCCACCCTAACCCACACATCCCTGGGCACTAGGGGACAAGTTAGCACGGCCAATCCACCCTAACCCGCACATCCCTGGGCACTATGGAACAATTTAGCACGGCCAATCCACCCTAACCCGCACATCCCTGGGCACTACGGGACAATTTAGCACGGCCAATCCCACCCTAACCCGCACACCCCTGGGCACTATGGAACAATTTAGCACGGCCAATCCACCCTAACCCGCACATCCCTGGGCACTGCAGGACAATTTAGCACGGCCAATCCACCCTAACCCGCACATCCCTGGGCACTACGTGTCAATTTAGCACGTCCAATCCACCCTAACCCGCACATCCCTGGGCACTATGGAACAATTTAGCACGTCCAATCCACCCTAACCCGCACATCCCTGGACACTACGGGACAATTTAGCACAGCCAATCCACCCTAACCCGCACATCCCTGGGCACTACGGGACAATGTAGCATGGCCAATCCCACCCTAACCCGCACATCCCTGGACACTACGGGACAATTTAGCACAGCCAATCCACCCTAACCCGCACATCCCTGGGCACTATGGGACAATTCAGCACGGCCAATCCACCCTAACCCGCACATCCCTGGGCACTACGGGACAATTTAGCACGGCCAATCCACCCTAACCCGCACATCCCTGGGCACTATGGGACAATTTAGCACGGCCAGTCCACCCTAACCCGCACATCCCTGGGCACTAGGGGACAATTTAGCACGGCCAATCCACCCTAACCCGCACATCCCTGGGCACTACGGGACAATTTAGCACGGCCAGTCCACCCTAACCCGCACATCCCTGGGCACTACGGGACAAGTTAGCACGGCCAATCCTCCCTAACCCGCACATCCCTGGGCACTACGGGGCAATTTAGCACGGCCAACCCACCCTAACCCACACATCCCTGGGCACGATGGGACAATTTAGCACGGCCACTCCCACCCGAACCTGCACATCCCTGGGCACTATGGGACAATTTAGCACGGCCAACCCACCCGAACCCGCACATCCCTGGGCACTACAAGGCAATTTAGCACGGCCAATCCACCCTAACCCGCACATCCCTGGGCACTACGGGACAATTTATCACGGCCAGTCCACCCTAACCCGCACATCCCTGGGCACTGCAGGACAATTTAGCACGGCCAATCCCACCCTAACCCGCACATCCCTGGGCACTACGGGACAATTTAGCACGGCCAATCCACCCTAACCCACACATCCCTGGGCACTACAGGACAATTTAGCAGGGCCAATCCAGCTTAACCCGCACATCCCTGGGCACTACGGGACAAGTTAGCACGGCCAATCCTCCCTAACCCGCACATCCCTGGGCACTACGGGGCAATTTAGCACGGCCAATCCACCCTAACCCGCACATGCCTGGGCACGATGGGACAATTTAGCACGGCCACTCCCACCCTAACCCACACATCCCTGGGCACTACAGGACAATTTAGCACGGCCAATCCAGCTTAACCCGCACATCCCTGGGCACTATGGAACAATTTAGCACGGCCAGTCCACCCTAACCCACACATCCCTGGGCACTACGGGACAATTTAGCACGGCCAGTCCACCCTAACCCACACATCCCTGGGCACTACGGGACAATTTAGCACGGCCAGTCCACCCTAACCCGCACATCCCTGGGCACTACAGGACAATTTAGCACGGCCCATCCACCCTAACCCGCACATCCCTGGGCACTACAGGACAATTTAGCACGGCCAGTCCACCCTAACCCACACATCCCTGGGCACTACAGGACAATTTAGCACGGCCAGTCCACCCTAACCCGCACATCCCTGGGCACTATGGGACAATTTAGCACGGCCAACCCACCCTAACCCACACATCCCTGGGCACTACGGGACAATTTAGCACGGCCAATCCACCCCAACCCGCACATCCCTGGGCACGATAGGACAATTTAACACGGCCAATCCCACCCGAACCCGCGCATCCCTGGGCACTAGGGGACAATTTAGCACGGCCAATCCACCCTAACCTGCACATCCCAAGGCACTACGGGACAATTTAGCACGGCCAGTCCACCCTAACCCACACATCCCTGGGCACTAGGGGACAATTTAGCACGGCCAACCCACCCTAACCCGCACATCCCTGGGCACCACGGAACAATTTAGCACGGCCAATCCACCCTAACCCACACATCCCTGGGCACTACAGGACAATTTAGCACGGCCAACCCACCCTAACCCGCACATCCCTAGGCACTACGGGACAATTTAGCACGGCCAGTCCACCCTAACCCGCACATCCCTGGGCACTACGTGGCAATTTAGCACAGCCAATCCAACCTAACCCGCACATCCCTAGGCATCACGGTACAATTTAGCACAGCCAATCCACCCTAACCCGCACATCCCTGGGTACTACGGGACAATTTAGCACGGCCAATCCACCCTAAGCCGCACATCCCTGGGCACTACAGGACAATTTAGCACGGCCAGTCCGCCCTAACCCACACATCCCTAGGCACTACGGGACAATTAGGCACGGCCAGTCCACCCTAACCCGCACATCCCTGGGCACTACGTGGCAATTTAGCACAGCCAATCCAACCTAACCCGCACATCCCTAGGCATCACGGTACAATTTAGCACGGCCAATCCACCCGAACCCGCACATCCCTGGGCACTACGGGACAATTTAGCACGGCCAATCTACCCTAACCCGCACATCCCTGGACACGACGGGACAATTTAGCACGGCCAATCCACCCTAACCCGCACATCCCTGGGCACTACAGGACAATTTAGCACGGCCAATCCACCCTAACCCGCACATCCCTGGACACGACGGGACAATTTAGCACGGCCAATCCACCCTAACCCGCACATCCCTGGGCACTACAGGACAATTTAGCACGGCCAACCCACCCTAACCTGCACATCCCTGGGCACTACGGGACAATTTAGCACGGCCAAACCACCCTATCCCGCACACCCCTGGGCACTATGGAACAATTTAGCACGGCCAATCCACCCTAACCCACACATCCCTGGGCACTGCAGGACAATTTAGCACGGCCAATCCACCCTAACCCGCACATCCCTGGGCACGACGGGACAATTTAGCACAGCCAACCCACCCTAACCCACACATCCCTGGGCACTAGAGGACAATTTAGCACGGCCAACCCACCCTAACCCGCGCATTCCTGGGCACTAGGGGACAATTTAGCACGGCCAATCCCACCCTAACCCGCACTTCCCTGGGCACTAGGGGACAATTTAGCACGGCCAATCCCACCCTAACCCACACATCCCTGGGCACTACGGGACAATTTAGCACGGCCAATCCACCCTACCCGCACATCCCTGGGCACTAGGGGACAATTTAGCACTGCCAATCCACCCTAACCCGCACATCCCTGGGCACTATGGAACAATTTAGCACGGCCAATCCACCCTAACCCGCACATCCCTGGGCACTATGGAACAATTTAGCACGGCCAATCCACCCTAACCCGCACATCCCTGGGCACTACGGGACAATTTAGCACGGCCAATCCACCCTAACCCACACATCCCTGGGCACTACAGGACAATTTAGCACGGCCAATCCACCTTAACCCGCACATCCCTGGGCACTAGGGGACAATTTAGCACGGCCAATCCACCCTAACCCACACATCCCTGGGCACTATGGGACAATTTAGCACAGCCAATCCACCCTAACCCGCACATCCCTGGGCACTACGGGACAATTTAGCACGGCCAATCCACCCTAACCCGCACATCCCTGGGCACTACAGGACAATTTAGCACGGCCAGTCCACCCTAACCCACACATCCCTAGGCACTACGGGACAATTTAGCACGGCCAGTCCACCCTAACCCGCACATCCCTGGGCACTACGTGGCAATTTAGCACAGCCAATCCAACCTAACCCGCACATCCCTAGGCATCACGGTACAATTTAGCACTGCCAACCCACCCGAACCCGCACATCCCTGGGCACTACAAGGCAATTTAGGACGGCCAATCCACCCTAACCCGCACATCCCTGGGCACTACGGGACAATTTAGCACGGCCAGTCCACCCTAACCCGCACATCCCTGGGCACTACGGGACAATTTAGCACGGCCAATCTACCCTAACCCGCACACCCTTGGGCACTACGGAACAATTTAGCACGGCCAATCCACCCTAACCCGCACATCCCTGGACACGACGGGACAATTTAGCACGGCCAATCCACCCTAACCCGCACATCCCTGGGCACTACAGGACAATTTAGCACGGCCAACCCACCCTAACCTGCACATCCCTGGGCACTACGGGACAATTTAGCACAGCCAATCCACCCTAACCCGCACACCCCTGGGCACTATGGAACAATTTAGCACGGCCAATCCACCCTAACCCGCACATCCCTGGGCACGACGGGACAATTTAGCACGGCCAACCCACCCTAACCCGCGCATTCCTGGGCACTAGGGGACAATTTAGCACGGCCAACCCACCCTAACCCGCACATCCCTGGGCACTACGGGACAATTTAGCACGGCCAATCCACCCTACCCACACATCCCTGGGCACTAGGGGACAATTTAGCACTGCCAATCCACCCTAACCCGCACATCCCTGGGCACTATGGAACAATTTAGCACGGCCAATCCACCCTAACCCGCACATCCCTGGGCACTATGGAACAATTTAGCACGGCCAATCCACCCTAACCCGCACATCCCTGGGCACTACGGGACAATTTAGCACGGCCAATCCACCCTAACCCACACATCCCTGGGCACTACAGGACAATTTAGCACGGCCAATCCACCTTAACCCGCACATCCCTGGGCACTAGGGGACAATTTAGCACGGCCAATCCACCCTAACCCACACATCCCTGGGCACTATGGGACAATTTAGCACAGCCAATCCACCCTAACCCGCACATCCCTGGGCACTACGGGACAATTTAGCACGGCCAATCCACCCTAACCCACAGATCCCTGGGCACTACAGGACAATTTAGCACGGCCAATCCAGCTTAACCCGCACATCCCTGGGCACTATGGGACAATTTAGCACGGCCAACCCACCCTAACCCGCACATCCCTGGGCACTACAGGACAATTTAGCACGGCCAATCCACCCTAACCCGCACATCCCTGGGCACTATGGGACAATTTAGCATGGCCAGTCCACCCTAACCCGCACATCCCTGGGCACTACGGGACAATTTAGGACGGCCAGTCCAACCTAACCCGCACATCCCTGGGCACTGCGGGACAAGTTAGCACGGCCAATCCTCCCTAACCCGCACATCCCTGGGCACTATGGGGCAATTTAGCACGGCCAATCCACCCTAACCCGCACATCCCCAGGCACTACGGGACAATTTAGCACGGCCAACCCACCCTAACCCGCGCATCCCTGGGCACTAGGGGACAATTTAGCACGGCCAATCCACCCTAACCTGCACATCCCTGGGCACTACGGGACAATTTAGCACGGCCAATCTACCCTAACCCGCACACCCTTGGGCACTACGGAACAATTTAGCACGGCCAATCCACCCTAACCCGCACATCCCTGGGCACTACAGGACAATTTAGCATGGCCAATCCCACCCTAACCCGCACATCCCTGGGCACTATGGGACAATTTAGCACGGCCAATCCACCCTAACCCGCACATCCCTGGGCACTATGGAACAATTTAGCACGGCCAATCCACCCTAACCCGCACATCCCTGGACACGACGGGACAATTTAGCACGGCCAATCCACCCTAACCCGCACATCCCTGGGCACTACAGGACAATTTAGCACGGCCAACCCACCCTAACCTGCACATCCCTGGGCACTACGGGACAATTTAGCACGGCCAAACCACCCTATCCCGCACACCCCTGGGCACTATGGAACAATTTAGCACGGCCAATCCACCCTAACCCGCACATCCCTGGGCACTGCAGGACAATTTAGCACGGCCAATCCACCCTAACCCGCACATCCCTGGGCACGACGGGACAATTTAGCACAGCCAACCCACCCTAACCCACACATCCCTGGGCACTAGAGGACAATTTAGCACGGCCAACCCACCCTAACCCGCGCATTCCTGGGCACTAGGGGACAATTTAGCACGGCCAATCCCACCCTAACCCGCACTTCCCTGGGCACTAGGGGACAATTTAGCACGGCCAATCCCACCCTAACCCACACATCCCTGGGCACTACGGGACAATTTAGCATGGCCAATCCACCCTACCCGCACATCCCTGGGCACTAGGGGACAATTTAGCACTGCCAATCCACCCTAACCCGCACATCCCTGGGCACTATGGAACAATTTAGCACGGCCAATCCACCCTAACCCGCACATCCCTGGGCACTATGGAACAATTTAGCACGGCCAATCCACCCTAACCCGCACATCCCTGGGCACTACGGGACAATTTAGCACGGCCAATCCACCCTAACCCGCACATACCTGGGCATTACGGGGCAATTTAGCACGGCCAATCCACCCTAACCCGCACATCCCTGGGCACTATGGGACAATTTAGCACGGCCAATCCACCCTAACCCACACATCCCTGGGCACTACAGGACAATTTAGCACGGCCAATCCACCTTAACCCGCACATCCCTGGGCACTAGGGGACAATTTAGCACGGCCAATCCACCCTAACCCACACATCCCTGGGCACTACAGGACAATTTAGCACGGCCAATCCAGCTTAACCCGCACATCCCTGGGCACTATGGAACAATTTAGCACGGCCAGTCCACCCTAACCCACACATCCCTGGGCACTACGGGACAATTTAGCACGGCCAGTCCACCCTAACCCACACATCCCTGGGCACTACGGGACAATTTAGCACGGCCAATCCACCCTAACCCGTGCATCCATGGGCACTACGGGACAATTTAGCACGGCCAGTCCACCCTAACCCACACATCCCTGGGCACGACGGGACAATTTAGCACGGCAAATCCACCCTAACCCGCACATCCCTGGGCACTACAGGACAATTTAGCACGGCCAATCCCACCCTAACCCGCACATCCCTGGGCACTATGGGACAATTTAGCACGGCCAACCCACCCTAACCCGCACATCCCTGGGCACTACAGGACAATTTAGCACGGCCAATCCACCCTAACCCGCACATCCCTGGGCACTATGGGACAATTTAGCATGGCCAGTCCACCCTAACCCGCACATCCCTGGGCACTACGGGACAATTTAGGACGGCCAGTCCACCCTAACCCGCACATCCCTGGGCACTACGGGACAAGTTAGCACGGCCAATCCTCCCTAACCCGCACATCCCTGGGCACTATGGGGCAATTTAGCACGGCCAATCCACCCTAACCCGCACATCCCCAGGCACTACAGGACAATTTAGCACGGCCAACCCACCCTAACCCGCGCATCCCTGGGTACTACGGAACAATTTAGCACGGCCAATCCACCCTAACCCGCACATCCCCGGGAACTACGGGACAATTTAGCACAGCCAACCCACCCTAACCCGCACATCCCTGGGCACTGCGGAACAATTTAGCACGGCCAAGCCACCCTAACCCGCGCATCACTGGGAAATAGGGGACAATTTAGCAAGGCAAGTCCAACATAACCCGCACATCGCTGGGCAGTACGGGACAATTTAGCACAGCCAATCCACCCTAACCCGCACATCCCCAGGCACTACGGAACAATTTAGCACGGCCAACCCACCCTAACCCGCGCATCCCTGGGCACTAGGGGACAATTTAGCACGGCCAGTCCACCCTAACCCGCACATCCCTGGGCACTACGGGACAATTTAGCACGGCCAATCCACCCTAACCCACACATCCCTGGGCACTAGAAGGCAATTTAGCACGGCCAGTCCACCCTAACCCGCACATCCCTGGGCACTAGGGGACAATTTAGCACGGCCAACCCACCCTAACCCGCGCATCCCTGGGCACTAGGGGACAATTTAGCACAGCCAATCCACCCTAACCCGCACATCCCTGGGCACTACGGGACAATTTAGCACGGCCAATCCCACCCTAACCCGCACATCCCTGGGCACCACGGAACAATTTAGCACGGCCAATCCACCCTAACCCGCACATCCCTGGGCACTACGGGACAATTTAGCACAGCCAATCCACCCTAACCCGCACATCCCTGGGCACTACGGGACAATTTAGCACAGCCAATCCACCCTAACCCGCACATCCCTGGGCACCACGGAACAATTTAGCACGGCCAATCCACCCTAACCCGCACATCCCTGGGCACTACGGGACAATTTAGCACAGCCAATCCACCCTAACCCGCACATCCCTGGGCACTACGGGACAATTTAGCACGGCCAATCCCACCCTAACCCGCACATCCCTGGGCACTACGGGACAATGTAGCATGGCCAATCCCACCCTAACCCGCACATCCCTGGACGCTACGGGACAATTTAGCACAGCCAATCCACCCTAACCCGCACATCCCTGGGCACTATGGGACAATTCAGCACGGCCAATCCACCCTAACCCGCACATCCCTGGGCACTAGGGGACAATTTAGCACGGCCAATCCCACCCTAACCCGCACATCCCTGGGCACTAGGGGACAATTTAGCACGGCCAATCCACCCTAACCTGCACATCGAAAGGCACTACAGGACAATTTAGCACGGCCAATCCCACCCTAACCCGCACATCCCTGGGCACTAGGGGACAATTTAGCACGGCCAATCCCACCCTAACCCGCACACCCCTGGGCACTATGGAACAATTTAGCACGGCCAATCCACCCTAACCCGCACATCCCTGGGCACTGCGGGACAATTTAGCACGGCCAAACCACCCTAACCCGCACATCCCTGGGCACTACGGGACAATTTAGCACGTCCAATCCACCCTAACCCGCACATCCCTGGACACTACGGGACAATTTAGCACGGCCAATCCCACCCTAACCCGCACATCCCTGGGCACTACGGGACAATGTAGCATGGCCAATCCCACCCTAACCCGCACATCCCTGGACGCTCCGGGACAATTTAGCACAGCCAATCCACCCTAACCCGCACATCCCTGGGCACTACGGGACAATGTAGCATGGCCAATCCCACCCTAACCCGCACATCCCTGGACACTACGGGACAATTTAGCACAGCCAACCCACCCTAACCCGCGCATCCCTGGGCACTAGGGGACAATTTAGCACGGGCAATCCACCCTAACCTGCACATCCCAAGGCACTACGGGACAATTTTGCACGGCCAGTCCACCCTAACCCGCACATCCCTGGACACTACGGGACAATTTCCCAAGGCCAATCCACCCTAACCCGCACATCCCTGGGCACTACAGGACAATTTAGCACGGCCAATCCCACCCTAACCCGCACATCCCTGGGCACTAGGGGACAATTTAGCACGGCCAATCCCACCCTAACCCACACATCCCTGGGCACTACGGGACAATTTAGCACGGCCAATCCACCCTAACCCGCACATCCCTGGGCACTACGGGACAATTCAGCACGGCCAATCCACCCTAACCCGCACATCCCTGGGCACTACAGGACAATTTAGCACGGCCAATCCCACCCTAACCCGCACATCCCTGGGCACTATGGGACAATTTAGCACGGCCAGTCCACCCTAACCCGCACATCCCTGGGCACTGAGGGACAATTTAGCACGGCCAGTCCACCCTAACCCGCACATCCCTGGGCACTACGGGACAATTTAGCACAGCCAATCCACCCTAACCCGCACATCCCTGGGCACTACGGGACAATGTAGCATGGCCAATCCCACCCTAACCCGCACATCCCTGGACACTACGGGACAATTTAGCACAGCCAATCCACCCTAACCCGCACATCCCTGGGCACTACGGGACAATTCAGCACGGCCAATCCACCCTAACCCGCACATCCCTGGGCACTACAGGACAATTTAGCACGGCCAATCCCACCCTAACCCGCACATCCCTGGGCACTAGGGGACAATTTAGCACGGCCAATCCACCCTAACCTGCACATCCCTGGGCACTACGGGACAATTTAGCACGGCCAATCCCACCCTAACCCGCACATCCCTGGGCACTAGGGGACAATTTAGCACGGCCAATCCACCCTAACCCGCACATCCCTGGGCACTAGGGGACAATTTAGCATGGCCAATCCCACCCTAACCCACACATCCCTGGGCACTAAGGGACAATTTAGCACGGCCAGTCCACCCTAACCCGCACATCCCTGGGCACTACGGGACAAGTTAGCACGGCCAATCCTCCCTAACCCGCACATCCCTGGGCACTACGGGGCAATTTAGCACGGCCAATCCACCCTAACCCGCACATCCCTGGGCACGACGGGACAATTTAGCACGGCCACTCCCACCCGAACCTGCACATCCCTAGGCATCACGGTACAATTTAGCACTGCCAACCCACCCGAACCCGCGCATCCCTGGGCACTAGGGGACAATTTAGCACGGCCAATCCACCCTAACCTGCACATCCCAAGGCACTACGGGACAATTTAGCACGGCCAGTCCACCCTAACCCACACATCCCTGGGCACTAGGGGACAATTTAGCACGGCCAATCCACCCTAACCCGCACATCCCTGGGCACCACGGAACAATTTAGCACAGCCAACCCACCCTAACCCGCACATCCCTGGGCACCACGGAACAATTTAGCACGGCCAATCCACCCTAACCCACACATCCCTGGGCACTACAGGACAATTTAGCACGGCCAACCCACCCTAACCCGCACATCCCTAGGCACTACGGGACAATTTAGCACGGCCAGTCCACCCTAACCCGCACATCCCTGGGCACTACGTGGCAATTTAGCACAGCCAATCCAACCTAACCCGCTCATCCCTAGGCATCACGGTACAATTTAGCGCGGCCGATCCACCCTAACCCACACATGCCTGGGCACTACGGGACAATTTAGCACGGCCAATCCACCCTAACCCGCACATCCCTGGGCACTACAGGACAATTTAGCACGGCCAGTCCACCCTAACCCACACATCCCTAGGCACTACGGGACAATTTAGCACGGCCAGTCCACACTAACCCGCACATCCCTGGGCACTACGTGGCAATTTAGCACAGCCAATCCAACCTAACCCGCACATCCCTAGGCATCACGGTACAATTTAGCACTGCCAACCCACCCGAACCCGCACATCCCTGGGCACTACAAGGCAATTTAGGACGGCCAATCCACCCTAACCCGCACATCCCTGGGCACTACGGGACAATTTAGCACGGCCAGTCCACCCTAACCCGCACATCCCTGGGCACTACGGGACAATTTAGCACGGCCAATCCCACCCTAACCCGCACACCCTTGGGCACTACGGAACAATTTAGCACGGCCAATCCACCCTAACCCGCACATCCCTGGGCACTATGGAACAATTTAGCACGGCCAATCCACCCTAACCCGCACATCCCTGGACACGACGGGACAATTTAGCACGGCCAATCCACCCTAACCCGCACATCCCTGGGCACTACAGGACAATTTAGCACGGCCAACCCACCCTAACCTGCACATCCCTGGGCACTACGGGACAATTTAGCACGGCCAAACCACCCTATCCCGCACACCCCTGGGCACTATGGAACAATTTAGCACGGCCAATCCACCCTAACCCGCACATCCCTGTGCACTGCAGGACAATTTAGCACGGCCAATCCACCCTAACCCGCACATCCCTGGGCACGACGGGACAATTTAGCACAGCCAACCCACCCTAACCCACACATCCCTGGGCACTACGGGACAATTTAGCACGGCCAACCCACCCTAACCCGCGCATCCCTGGGCACTAGGGGACAATTTAGCACGGCCAATCCACCCTAACCCGCACATCCCTGGGCACTAGGGGACAATTTAGCACGGCCAATCCACCCTAACCCACACATCCCTGGGCACTACAGGACAATTTAGCACGGCCAATCCACCTTAACCCGCACATCCCTGGGCACTACGGGACAATTTAGCACGGCCAATCCACCCTAACCCACACATCCCTGGGCACTATGGGACAATTTAGCACAGCCAATCCACCCTAACCCGCACATCCCTGGGCACTACGGGACAATTTAGCACGGCCAATCCACCCTAACCCACAGATCCCTGGGCACTACAGGACAATTTAGCACGGCCAGTCCAGCTTAACCCGCACATCCCTGGGCACTACGGGACAATTTAGGACGGCCAATCCTCCCTAACCCGCACATCCCTGGGCACTATGGGGCAATTTAGCACGGCCAACCCACCCTAACCCGCACATCCCTGGGCACTATGGGACAATTTAGCATGGCCAGTCCACCCTAACCCGCACATCCCTGGGCACTACGGGACAATTTAGGACGGCCAATCCACCCTAACCCGCACATCCCGGGGCACGACGGGACAATTTAGCACGGCCAATCCCACCCGAACCTGCACATCCCTGGGCACGACGGGACAATTTAGCACGGCCAACCCACCCTAACCCGCGCATTCTTGGGCACTAGGGGACAATTTAACACGGCCAATCCACCCTAACCCGCACATCCCTGGGCACTACGGGACAATTTAGCACGGCCAATCCACCCGAACCTGCACATCCCAAGGCACGACGGGACAATTTAGCACGGCCAATCCACCCTAAACCGCACATCCCTAGGCATCACGGTACAATTTAGCACCTCCAACCCACCCTAACCCGCACATCCCTGGGCACTAGAAGGCAATTTAGCACGGCCAGTCCACCCTAACCTGCACATCCCTGGGCACTAGTGGACAATTTAGCACGGCCAATCCACCCTAACCCGCACATCCCTGCGCACCACGGAACAATTTAGCACAGCCAATCCACCCTAACCCGCACATCCCTGGGCACTACGGGACAATTTAGTACGGCCAGTCCACCCTAACCCCACATCCCTGGGCACTACGGGACAATTTAGCACGGCCAATCCACCCGAACCCGCACATCCCTGGGCACTACAAGGCAATTTAGCACGGCCAATCCACCCTAACCCGCACATCCCTGGGCACTACGGGACAATTTAGCACGGCCAGTCCACCCTAACCCGCACATCCCTGGGCACTACAGGACAATTTAGCACGGCCAATCCCACCCTAACCCGCACACCCTTGGGCACTACGGAACAATTTAGCACGGCCAATCCACCCTAACCCGCACATCCCTGGGCACTATGGAACAATTTAGCACGGCCAATCCACCCTAACCCGCCCATCCCTGGACACTACGGGACAATTTAGCACGGCCAATCCACCCTAACCCGCACATCCCTGGGCACTACAGGACAATTTAGCACGGCCAACCCACCCTAACCTGCACATCCCTGGGCACTAGGGGACAATTTAGCACGGCCAAACCACCCTAACCCGCACACCCCTGGGCACTATGGAACAATTTAGCACGGCCAATCCACCCTAACCCGCACATCCCTGGGCACGACAGGACAATTTAGCACGGCCAATCCACCCTAACCCGCACATCCCTGGGCACTGCGGGACAATTTAGCACGGCCAAACCATCCTAACCCGCACATCCCTGGGCACTACGGGACAATTTAGCACAGCCAATCCACCCTAACCCGCACATCCCTGGACACTAAGGGACAATTTAGCACGGCCAATCCCGCCCTAACCCGCACATCCCTGGGCACTACGGGACAATGTAGCATGGCCAATCCCACCCTAACCCGCACATCCCTGGACGCTACCGGACAATTTAGCACAGCCAATCCACCCTAACCCGCACATCCCTGGGCACTAGGGGACAATTTAGCACGGCCAATCCACCCTAACCTGCACATCCAAAGGCACTTCAGGACAATTTAGCACGGCCAATCCCACCCTAACCCGCACATCCCTGGGCACTAGGGGACAATTTAGCACGGCCAATCCCACCCTAACCCACACATCCCTGGGCACTATGGGACAATTTAGCACGGCCAGTCCACCCTAACCCGCACATCGCTGGGCACTACGGGACAATTTAGCACGGCCAGTCCACCCTAACCCGCACATCCCTGGGCACTACGGGACAAGTTAGCACGGCCAATCCTCCCTCACCCGCACATCCCTGGGCACTATGGGGCAATTTAGCACGGCCAATCCCACCCTAACCGGCACATCCCTGGGCACGACGGGACAATTTAGCACGGCCAACCCACCCTAACCCGCGCATTCTTGGGCACTAGGGGACAATTTAGCACGGCCAATCCACCCGAACCTGCACATCCCAAGGCACTACGGGACAATTTAGCACGGCCAATCCACCCTAACCCGCACATCCCTAGGCATCACGGTACAATTTAGCACCTCCAACCCACCCTAACCCGCACATCCCTGGGCACGAGAAGGCAATTTAGCACGGCCAGTCCACCCTAACCCGCACATCCCTGGGCACTAGAGGACAATTTAGCACGGCCAGTCCACCCTAACCCGCACATCCCTGGGCACTAGGGGACAATTTAGCACGGCCAACCCACCCTAACCCGCACATCCCTGGGCACTACAGGACAATTTAGCACAGCCAATCCACCCTAACCCGCACATCCCTGGGCACTAGGGGACAATTTAGCACGGCCAACCCACCCTAACCTGCACATCCCTGGGCACCACGGGACAATTTAGCACGGCCAGTCCACCCTAACCCACACATCCCTGGGCACTACGGGACAATTTAGCACGGCCAGTCCACCCTAACCCACACATCCCTAGGCACTACGGGACAATTTAGCACGGCCAATCCACCCTAACCCGCACATCCCTGGGCACTACGTGGCAATTTAGCACAGCCAATCCAACCTAACCCGCACATCCCTAGGCATCACGGTACAATTTAGCACTGCCAACCCACCCGAACCCGCACATCCCTGGGCACTACAGGACAATTTAGCACGGCCAATCCCACCCTAACCCGCACACCCCTGGGCACTACGGGACAATTTAGCACGGCCAATCCACCCTAACCCGCACATCCCTGGGCACTATGGGACAATTTAGCACGGCCAATCCACCCTAACCCGCACATCCCTGGGCACTACAGGACAATTTAGCACGGCCAATCCACCCTAACCCGCACATCCCTGGGCACCACGGAACGATTTAGCACAGCCAATCCACCCTAACCCGCACATCCCTGGGCACGACGGGACAATTTAGCACAGCCAATCCACCCTAACCCACACATCCCTGGGCACTACAGGACAATTTAGCACGGCCAACCCACCCTAACCCACACATCCCTGGGCACTACGGGACAATTTAGCACGGCCAATCCCACCCTAACCCGCACACCCCTGGGCACTACGGCACAATTTAGCACGGCCAATCCACCCTAACCCGCACATCCCTGGGCACTATGGAACAATTTAGCACGGCCAATCCACCCTAACCTGCACATCCCTGGGCACTACGGGACAATTTAGCACGGCCAATCCACCCTAACCCGCACATCCCTGGGCACGACGGGACAATTTAGCACGGCCAACCCACCCTAACCCACACATCCCTGGGCACTACGGGACAATTTAGCACGGCCAATCCCACCCTAACCCGCACACCCCTGGGCACTACGGGACAATTTAGCACGGCCAATCCACCCTAACCCGCACATCCCTGGGCACTACGGGACAATGTAGCATGGCCAATCCCTCCCTAACCCGCACATCCCTGGACACTACGGGACAATTTAGCACAGCCAATCCACCCTAACCCGCACATCCCTGGGCACTACGGGACAAGTTAGCACGGCCAATCCTCCCTAACCCGCACATCCCTGGGCACGACGGGACAATTTAGCACGGCCAATCCCACCCTAACCCGCGCATCCCTGGGCACTAGGGGACAATTTAGCACGGCCAATCCACCCTAACCTGCACATCCCAAGGCACTACGGCGCAACTTAGCATGGCCAGTCCACCCTAACCCGCACATCCCTGGGCACTACGGGACAATTTAGCACGGCCAATCTAACCTAACCCGCACATCCCTAGGCATCACGGTACAATTTAGCACGGCCAATCCACCCTAACCCGCACATCCCTGGGCACTAGAAGGCAATTTAGCACTGCCAAACCACCCTAACCCGCACATCCCTGGGCACTACAGGAAAATTTAGCACGGCCAGTCCACCCTAACCCGCACATCCCTGGGCACTAGGGGACAATTTAGCACGGCCAATCCACCCTAACCCGCACATCCCTGGGCACCACGCAACAATTTAGCACGGCCAATCCACCCTAACCCGCACATCCCTGGGCACTACGGGACAATTTAGCACAGCCAAACCCACCCTAACCAGCACATCCCTGGGAACTACGGGACAATTTAGCACGGCCAACCCACCCTAACCCACACATCCCTGGGCACTAGGGGACAAGTTAGCACGGCCAATCCCACCCTAACCCACACATCCCTGGGCACTACGGGACAATTTAGCACGGCCAATCCACCCTAACCCGCACATCCCTGGGCACTATGGGACAAGTTAGCACGGCCAATCCTCCCTAACCCGCACATCCCTGGGCACGACGGGACAATTTAGCACGGCCAATCCCACCCTAACCCGCGCATCCCTGGGCACGAGGGGACAATTTAGCACGGCCAATCCACCCTAACCTGCACATCCCAAGGCACTACGGCGCAATTTAGCACGACCAGTCCACCCTAACCCGCACATCCCTGGGCACTACGGGACAATTTAGCACGGCCAATCCAACCTAACCCGCACATCCCTAGGCATCACGGTACAATTTAGCACTGCCAACCCACCCTAACCCGCACATCCCTGGGCACTAGAAGGCAATTTAGCACTGCCAATCCACCCTCACCCGCACATCCCTGGGCACTACAGGACAATTTAGCACGGCCAGTCCACCCTAACCCGCACATCCCTGGGCGCTAGGGGACAATTTAGCACTGCCAACCCACCCGAACCCGCACATCCCTGGGCACTACGGGACAATTTAGCACGGCCAGTCCACCCTAACCCGCACATCCCTGGGCACTATGGAACAATTTAGCACGGCCAATCCTCCCTAACCCGCACATCCCTGGGCACTACGGGACAATTTAGCACGGCCAATCCACCCTAACCCACACATCCCTGGGCACTACGGGACAATTTAGCACGGCCAATCCACCCTAACCCGCACATCCCTGGGAACGACGGGACAATTTAGCACGGCCAACCCACCCTAACCCGCACATCCCTAGGCATCACGGTACAATTTAGCACTGCCAACCCACCCGAACCCGCACATCCCTGGGCACTACGGGACAATGTAGCACGGCCAATCCCACCCTAACCCGCACATCCCTGGACACTACGGGACAATTTAGCACAGCCAATCCCACCCTAACCAGCACATCCCTGGGAACTACGGGACAATTTAGCACGGCCAACCCACCCTAACCCACACATCCCTGGGCACTAGGGGACAAGTTAGCACGGCCAATCCCACCCTAACCCACACATCCCTGGGCACTACGGGACAATTTAGCACGGCCAATCCACCCTAACCCGCACATCCCTGGGCACTATGGGACAAGTTAGCACGGCCAATCCTCCCTAACCCGCACATCCCTGGGCACGACGGGACAATTTAGCACTGCCAATCCCACCCTAACCCGCGCATCCCTGGGCACGAGGGGACAATTTAGCACGGCCAATCCTCCCTAACCCGCACATCCCTGGGCACTATGGGACAAGTTAGCACGGCCAATCCTCCCTAACCCGCACATCCCTGGGCACGACGGGACAATTTAGCACTGCCAATCCCACCCTAACCCGCACATCCCTGGGCACGACGGGACAATTTAGCACTGCCAATCCCACCCTAACCCACACATCCCTGGGCACTACGGGACAATTTAGCACGGCCAGTCCACCCTAACCTGCACATCCCTGGGCACTACGGGACAATTTAGCACGGCCAATCCTCCCTAACCCGCACATCCCTGGGCACTACGGGACAATTTAGCACGGCCAATCCACCCTAACCCGCACATCCCTGGGCACTACGGGACAATTTAGCACGGCCAATCCAACCTAACCCGCACATCCCTAGGCATCACGGTACAATTTAGCACGGCCAACCCACCCTAACCCGCACATCCCTGGGCACTAGAAGGCAATTTAGCACTGCCAATCCACCCTAACCCGCACATCCCTGGGCACTACAGGACAATTTAGCACGGCCAGTCCACCCTAACCCGCACATCCCTGGGCGCTAGGGGACAATTTAGCACGACCAATCCACCCTAACCCGCACATCCCTGGGCACCACGCAACAATTTAGCACGGCCAATCCACCCTAACCCGCACATCCCTGGGCACTACGGGGCAATTTAGCACGGCCAATCCCCCCTATCCCGCACATCCCTGGGCACTACGGGACAATTTAGCACGGCCAATCCACCCTAACCCGCACATCCCTGGGCACTACGGGACAATTTAGCACGGCCAATCCACCCTAACCCGCACATCCCTAGGCATCACGGTACAATTTAGCACGGCCAACCCACCCTAACCCGCACATCCCTGGGCACTAGAAGGCAATTTAGCACTGCCAATCCACCCTAACCCGCACATCCCTGGGCACTACAGGACAATTTAGCACGGCCAGTCCACCCTAACCCGCACATCCCTGGGCGCTAGGGGACAATTTAGCACGACCAATCCACCCTAACCCGCACATCCCTGGGCACCACGCAACAATTTAGCACGGCCAATCCACCCTAACCCGCACATCCCTGGGCACTACGGGGCAATTTAGCACGGCCAATCCCCCCTATCCCGCACATCCCTGGGCACTACGGGACAATTTAGCACGGCCAATCCACCCTAACCCGCACATCCCTGGGCACTACGGGACAATTTAGCACGGCCAATCCACCCTAACCCGCACATCCCTGGGCACCACGGGACAATTTAGCACGGCCAGTCCACCCTAACCCGCACATCCCTGGGCACTAGAGGACAATTTAGCACGGCCAATCCACCCTAACCCACACATCCCTGGGCACTACGGGACAATTTAGCACGGCCAACCCACCCTAACCCGCACATCCCTGAGCACTAGGGGACAATTTAGCACGGCCAATCCACCCTACCCCGCACATCCCTGGGCACTACAGGACAATTTTGCACGACCAGTCCACCCTAACCCGCACATCCCTGGGCACTACCGGACAATTTAGCACGGCCAAGCCACCCTAACCCGCACATCCCTGGGCACGAGGGGACAATTTAGCACGGCCAGTCCACCCTAACCCGCACATCCCTGGGCACTACGGGACAATTTAGCACGGCCAGTCCACCCTAACCCGCACATCCCTGGGCACTACGGGACAAGTTAGCACGGCCAATCCTCCCTAACCCGCACATCCCTGGGCACTACGGGGCAATTTAGCACGGCCAATCCACCCTAACCCGCACATCCCTGGGCACGACGGGACAATTTAGCACGGCCAATCCCACCCGAACCTGCACATCCCTGGGCACTACGGTACAATTTAGCACTGCCAACCCACCCTAACCCGCACATCCCTGGGCACGAGAAGGCAATTTAGCACGGCCAATCCACCCTAACCCGCACATCCCTGGGCACTAGAGGACAATTTAGCACGGCCAGTCCACCCTAACCCGCACATCCCTGGGCACTACGGGACAATTTAGCACGGCCAATCCACCCTAACCCACACATCCCTGGGCACTACAGGACAATTTAGCACGGCCAGTCCACCCTAACCCACACATCCCTAGGCACTACGGGACAATTTAGCACGGCCAATCCACCCTAACCCGCACATCCCTGGGCACTACGTGGCAATTTAGCACAGCCAATCCAACCTAACCCGCACATCCCTAGGCATCACGGTACAATTTAGCACTGCCAACCCACCCGAACCCGCACATCCCTGGGCACTACGGGACAATTTAGCACAGCCAATCCACCCTAACCCGCACATCCCTGGGCACTAGAGGACAATTTAGCACGGCCAATCCCACCCTAACCCGCACACCCCTGGGCACTACGGGACAATTTAGCACGGCCAGTCCACCCTAACCCGCACATCCCTGGGCACTACAGGACAATTTAGCACGGCCAATCCACCCTAACCCGCACATCCCTGGGCACCACGGAACAATTTAGCACAGCCAATCCACCCTAACCCGCACATCCCTGGGCACTACGGGACAATTTAGCACGGCCAATCCACCCTAACCCGCACATCCCTGGGCACCACGGAACAATTTAGCACAGCCAATCCACCCTAACCCGCACATCCCTGGGCACTACGGGACAATTTAGCACGGCCAATCCACCCTAACCCGCACATCCCTGGGCACTACGGGACAATTTAGCACGGCCAACCCACCCTAACCCACACATCCCTGGGCACTACGGGACAATTTAGCACGGCCAATCCCACCCTAACCCGCACACCCCTGGGCACTACGGGACAATTTAGCACGGCCAATGCACCCTAACCCGCACATCCCTGGGCACTATGGAATAATTTAGCACGGCCAATCCACCCTAACCCGCACATCCCTGGGCACTACAGGACAATTTAGCACGGCCAACCCACCCTAACCCACACATCCCTGGGCACTACGGGACAATTTAGCACGGCCAATCCCACCCTAACCCGCACACCCCTGGGCACTACGGGACAATTTAGCACGGCCAAACCACCCTAACCCGCACATCCCTGGGCACTACGGGACAATTTAGCACCGCCAATCCACCCTAACCCGTACATCCCTGGGCACTACGGGACAATGTAGCATGGCCAATCCACCCTAACCCGCACATCCCTGGGCGCTACGGGACAATGTAGCATGGCCAATCCCTCCCTAACCCGCACATCCCTGGACACTACGGGACAATTTAGCACGGCCAATCCACCCTAACCGGCACATCCCTGGGCACTACAGGACAATTTAGCACGGCCAATCCACCCTAACCCACACATCCCTGGGCACTACGGGACAATTTAGCACGGCCAATCCACCCTAACCCGCACATCCCTGGGAACGACGGGACAATTTAGCACGGCCAACCCACCCTAACCCACACATCCCTGGGCACTACGGGACAATTTAGCACGGCCAATCCCACCCTAACCCGCACACCCCTGGGCACTACGGGACAATTTAGCACGGCCAAACCACCCTAACCCGCACATCCCTGGGCACTACGGGACACTTTAGCACGGCCAATCCCACCCTAACCAGCACATCCCTGGGCACTACGGGACACTTTAGCACGGCCAATCCCACCCTAACCAGCACATCCCTGGGAACTACGGGACAATTTAGCACGGCCAACCCACCCTAACCCACACATCCCTGGGCACTAGGGGACAATTTAGCACGGCCAATCCCACCCTAACCCACACATCCCTGGGCACTACGGGACAATTTAGCACGGCCAATCCTCCCTAACCCGCACATCCCTGGGCACGACGGGACAATTTAGCACGGCCAATCCCACCCTCACCCGCGCATCCCTGGGCACTACGGGACAATTTAGCACAGCCAATCCACCCTAACCTGCACATCCCAAGGCACTAGGGGACAATTTAGCACGGCCAATCCCACCCTAACCCACACATCCCTGGGCACTACGGGACAATTTAGCACGGCCAATCCTCCCTAACCCGCACATCCCTGGGCACGACGGGACAATTTAGCACGGCCAATCCCACCCTCACCCGCGCATCCCTGGGCACTACGGGACAATGTAGCATGGCCAATCCACCCTAACCCGCACATCCCTGGGCGCTACGGGACAATGTAGCATGGCCAATCCCTCCCTAACCCGCACATCCCTGGACACTACGGGACAATTTAGCACGGCCAATCCACCCTAACCGGCACATCCCTGGGCACTACAGGACAATTTAGCACGGCCAATCCACCCTAACCCACACATCCCTGGGCACTACGGGACAATTTAGCACGGCCAATCCACCCTAACCCGCACATCCCTGGGAACGACGGGACAATTTAGCACGGCCAACCCACCCTAACCCACACATCCCTGGGCACTACGGGACAATTTAGCACGGCCAATCCCACCCTAACCCGCACACCCCTGGGCACTACGGGACAATTTAGCACGGCCAAACCACCCTAACCCGCACATCCCTGGGCACTACGGGACACTTTAGCACGGCCAATCCCACCCTAACCAGCACATCCCTGGGCACTACGGGACACTTTAGCACGGCCAATCCCACCCTAACCAGCACATCCCTGGGAACTACGGGACAATTTAGCACGGCCAACCCACCCTAACCCACACATCCCTGGGCACTAGAAGGCAATTTAGCACTGCCAATCCACCCTAACCCGCACATCCCTGGGCACTACAGGACAATTTAGCACGGCCAGTCCACCCTAACCCGCACATCCCTGGGCACTAGGGGACAATTTAGCACGACGAATCCACCCTAACCCGCACATCCCTGGGCACCACGCAACAATTTAGCACAGCCAATCCACCCTAACCCGCACATCCCTGGGCACCACGGGACAATTTAGCACGGCCAGTCCACCCAAACCCGCACATCCCTGGGCACTACGGAACAATTTAGCACAGCCAATCCACTCTAACCCACACATCCCTGGGCACTACGGGACAATTTAGCACGGCCAATCCACCCTAACCCACACATCCCTGGGCACTACGGGACAATTTAGCACGGCCAATCCACCCTAACCCGCACATCCCTGAGCACTAGGGGACAATTTAGCACGGCCAATCCACCCTAACCCACACATCCCTGGGCACTACGGGACAATTTAGCACGGCCAATCCACCCTAACCCGCACATCCCTGAGCACTAGGGGACAATTTAGCACGGCCAATCCACCCTAACCCACACATCCCTGGGCACTACAGGACAATTTAGCACGGCCAATCCACCCTACCCCGCACATCCCTGGGCACTATGGGACAATTTAGCACGTCCAATCCACCCTAACCCGCACATCCCTGGGCACTACAGGACAATTTAGCACGGCCAGTCCACCCTAACCCGCACATCCCTGGGCACTACAGGACAATTTAGCACGGCCAATCCACCCTAACCCGCACATCCCTGGGCACTATGGAACAATTTAGCATGGCCAATCCACCCTAACCCGCACATCCCTGGGCACCACGGGACAATTTAGCACAGCCAGTCCACCCTAACCCGCACATCCCTGGGCACCACGGGACAATTTAGCACAGCCAGTCCACCCTAACCCGCACATCGCTGGGCACTACGCGACAATTTAGCACGGCCAACCCACCCTAACCCGCACATCGCTGGGCACTACGGGACAATTTAGCACGGCCAGTCCAACCTAACCCACAGATCCCTGGGCACTACGGGACAATTTAGCACGGCCAGTCCAACCTAACCCGCACATCCCTAGGCATCACGGTACAATTTAGCACTGCCAACCCACCCTAACTCGCACATCCCTGGGCACTACGAGACAATTTAGCACGGCCAATCCACCCTAACCCGCACATCCCTGGGCACTACGGGGCAATTTAGCACGGCCAATCCATCCTAACCCGCACATCCCTGGGCACTACGGGGCAATTTAGCACGGCCAACCCACCCTAACCCGCACATCCCTGGGCACTACAAGGCAATTTAGCACGGCCAAACCACCCTAACCTGCACATCACTGGGCACTACAGGACAATTTAGCACGGCCAATCCACCCTAACCCGCACATCCCTGGGCACTGCAGGACAATTTAGCAGGGCCAATCCACCCTAACCCACACGTCCCTGGGCACTACGGGACAATTTAGCACGGCCAATCCACCCTTACCCGCACATCCCTGGGCACTACGGGACAATTTAGCACGGCCAACCCACCCTGACCCGCACATCCCTGGGCACTACGGGACAATTTAGCACGGCCGATCCACCCTAAGCTGCGCGCCTTTGGATTTTTGGGGGATACTGGAGCACCTGGAGGAAGCCCATGCCGACACGGGGAGAATGTGCACAGACAGTGTTGCCCCGAGGCTGGAATCACACCCGGATCCCTGGTGCCTCATAGCCACTGTTGGAGATGACACGGTGACAGGGTCATTGCTTCAGAAACCCGAGCACCCCCATTGTCCGAGAGCAATCACGAGCCCCGTCGCCCCGGAGAAAGGTGGTGGTCGCGCAGTGTTTGAATAGGTTTGAAGGCAGATTAGATTGATTCTGAGGGAGAAAAGGCTGTTGAGGGTCGGTGAGAATGTGGAGTGATTGGGTCAGCCATGAGCTTATTGAGTGCAGGCGCTGGCACAGACGGCAGGTTCAGAGGGAGCAGTAACCCCGTGCTGTCCCTGTCCCTGGGAGTGTTTGATGGGGGAGAACAGTGTAGAGGGAGCTTTACTATCTAACCCCATGCTGTCCCTGTCCCTGGGAGTGTTTGATGTGGGGATGGGACAGTGTAGAGGGAGCTTTACTCTGTATCTAACACCATGCTGTCCCTCCCTGGGAGTGTTTGATGTGGGGGGACAGTGTAGAGGGAGCTTCACTCTGTATCTAACCCTGTGCTGTCCCTGTCTCTGGGAGTGTTTGATAGGGTGGACTGGTGGGGGTTGGGGCACAGTGTAGAGGAAGTTTACTCTCAGCTCAGCACGGTAGGGGGAGATTTCTTCCTGGCTTCAAAAGGGTGTCTGAAGGTTTGCTCTCAGTTTGTAGGGTAGAGGGTGCTTTACACTCAGCTTTAGACTAGAGGATGCCTTGCCCCTGAGGGTGGGAGCGGGTCCTCTGGCCCAGTTCCCAGGGCAAGGGTTGGGAGGTGGGTGTGACTCCTCCGGCCCCGGTTCCCGGAGCGGAGGGAGCCTCCCTCCCGATGTGGGTAGAGGGAGCTCTAATTGCTGTGCTTTGTCCGGCAGGCTGGACGGGGCAGTGGGCGGCTGCGGCGGTTCCCCTGTGGCCCGCGGCTGTCCCTCGGAGCGGCCCCCGGCGTCACGCCTCGCCTCGGCGCAGAGGGCACGCCTGGGTCCCATGTGCCTGACCAAAAGTACCCGGGTCAGCACCTTACGGGAGACCGAGGACCAGATCTTTGACCTTTGACAGGCAGCTCGGGCCGCGGGTGTGAGCCTGTGGGGACCTTCGGCAGAGCCAGGCCACGGCTTGGGTTCGAGCTGCACTGGACACGAAGCTGCGAGACTGCAAGCCCACTCTCTGTCCCAGAACTCATGACTCTCTTTAACGCCAGAAACATGCGGAATCCGGCAGCTTTTTCACAGACGCTCCTGTCTGCAGCCGACAGCGACGGCCCGGAGAGATTCGACAACTTGGGAGCAGCAGGACAACTCTTCCAGGCGGCAGGGTCAGGAATTCCGAGTGCCCGCTGATCGCCACCCTGTCACGGGCCAGGCCGCACTGCCTCGGCCTCGGTAATCTGATCATCGCGGGAGCGGACTTTCGGAGCACGGTTACAAATTGGTCGCGATGCTCTGTCACAGCCTCGGAGGGAGCTGAGCCCTTCGCAGTCTCTCACACCCGCTCCATCACTGCCACCTGCTGCCATGTTCGCAGTCTCCCCCACCGCGCTCTCGCTCTCTTTTTCCCCCGCTCTCTCCTGCACTTCCCTCCTTCTCCCCTCACTGTCTCTCACCCCGCGCGCACGGCCGCCTGCCCGCCCTCCCCGCGCGCCCTCTCGCCCCCCCTCTCACCCCGCGCGTGCGCCCGCCCTCTCTGCCCGCGCGCGCCCGCCCTCTCTGCCCACGCGCGCGCCCGCATGCCCGCCCTCTCCCCCTTGTCCACCAGCACCCCCCCCCCCCCCCCCACCGTCGCTGTCTCCCACACTCTCTCTGGTCCTCGTCTGCTCTTTGACAGTCACCATCTTGTGCATTCACTTCCACCCATTGCTATCTCACGTGCCCTCTGTCCCTGTCTCTCTCTCTTTGTCTGTCTGCCTCGTTCTTGCGTTCCCTCCTGCCCCACCCCGCCTCGCGGGTACCTGCTCCCAGCTGTCGCTGCCCATAGCGCTCTCCTCGGAATCCCTTTGGGCATTGTGCAATGACTGTGCCATTCTGCTGTGGTGGGTTCTGGGGTTGGGGGCAAACGGAGTGGGGGCAGCGGGGAGGGTGGCGATCTCCATCGCTGTGTTTGCTGAGCGCCAACTGGTTTCACAGTGCCCCTCGCCCCCACCCCTCCCCCATGCTCAAAATATCCTCGGGTGGACCCTCTGGGGCGGGTTCATCGGAGGTGATGGGGGAGGAGGGACAGATATCGAAGGGTATCCCCCTTTGGGATTGTTCCACTGTTCTCTCTCTACATGGGGTTTGTGCACAGCCCTGGCTGCAGTGTCCTGCCTACCCCAGTTGAGCAGCCCACTTCCTTGGTTTACCCCTGAGTGACATGAATGTGGAGGGCGCGGGTGCGCCCCCCACCTGTCTGTGCAGGTGTGTGTGGTGCGCATGTGCCCCCCGCCTGTCTGCGCGTGTGTGTGTGGGCGCACGTGTGCCCCCCGCCTGTCTGCGCATTTGTGTGTGTGGGCGCGCGTGTGCCCCCCGCCTGATTGCGCGCGTGTGTGTGTGTGTGTGTGTGTGTGTGTGTGTGTGCGCGCGTGCCCCCTGCCTGTCTGCGCGCGTGTGTGTGTGTGTGTGTGGGCGCGTGTGTCTGTGTGGGCGAGCATGTGCCCCCCGCCTGCCCGCGCGTGTGTGTGTATGGGTGCGTGTGCCCCCCCGCCTGCCCGTGGGCCTCTGTGTGGGCACGTGTGTGTGCCCCCCACCTGCCTGCGCGTGTCTGGGCACGCGTGTCCCCGCTGCCTGTCGGTGTGTGTGGGCGCGCGTGTGCCTCCCGCCTATCTGCGCGCGCGTGTGTGTGTGTGGGCGCGCGTGTACCCCCCGCCTGTCTGTGTGTGTGTGGGCGCGCGTGTGCCCCCCCGCCTGTCTGCGCGCGTGTGTGTGTGTGGGCGCGCGTGTGACCCCCTGCCTGTCTGCGCGTGTGTGTGTGTGTGTGTGTGTGTGGGCGCGCGTGTGCCCCCCCCGCCTGTCTGCGCGCGTGTGTGTGTGGGCGCGCGTGTGCTCCCCACCTGTCTGCGCATGTGTGTATGGGTGCGTGTGCCCCCCCCGCCTGTCTGCGCGTGTGTGTGTGTGTGTGGGCACGCATGTGCCCTCCCGCCTGCCCGCACGTGTGTGTATGGGTGCGTGTGCCCCCCCGCCTGTCTGCGCGTGTGCCCCCCCACCTGCCCATGAGCCTCTGTGTGGGCACGTGCGTGTGCCCCCCGCCTGCCTGCGCGTGTGTGGGCACGCGTGTCCCCGCTGCCTGTCGGTGTGTGTGGGCGCGCGTGTGCCCCCCGCCTATCTGCGCGCGCGTGTGTGTGTGTGTGTGTGTGTGGGCGCGTGTGTGTCCCCCGCCTGTCTGCGCGTGTGTGTGTGGGCGTGCATGTGCCCGCCGCCTGTCGGTGTGTGTGGGCACGCGTGTGCCCCCGTGAGCAGATCTCGAGTGGCTAAGCGACGCAGATAAGCGCGCTGCTCCACACGCAGTCCGTATGTACTGCCAATGGAACGTACTGTAATGAATAAAAAGACAGCTTCCTGCAGCTCCTCTGTGTCTGTCTGTCCCCCACAACCTGTCCTTCCATCAGCAACCTCCCAGGGACAGCACGGGGTTAGATACAGGGTAAAGCTTCCCCCTATGCTGTCTCTTCCCCCCCCCACCCCGCCCCCCGAGTCAAACACTCCCAGGGACAGGGATAAGTGTGAGGACATTCATTTTGGTAGGAATAACAGCAAAATGGACTGTTTTAAATGCTAAAATATTGCAGCGCACTGCAGCTCCGAGGGGTGAGATACAGAGTAAAGCTCCCTCTACACCCTTTTCCTGGTCTACAGGAAGCTGCTGGCTCCGTGAGATTGCAGCTGTTCTCTGCAAACGGCAGTGAGATGCTGGGTGAGGAATGCTGACTAATTCAGGGGACAGGAACGGTGCGTGGGTAACATCACATTATCTGCCGTCTCGCTAAACCACGGCTCTTCCTACTGCATTACTGCAGTCACGTGCGAGCTGCCATATTCTGCAGCTCTCTGTGGGAGCTCGCTGTGTCTGTTTCGTGTATCGAGCCAGGAGTGTCCTTGTCTCTGGGCTAGGAAGCTCCAGGGGCTCACGAGCTGTTGAAACAGACCCTTCGGCCCAACTCATCTGTGCTGACCAGTCTCAATAGGCTTGGGGCTGTTTTCCCCAGAGTGTCGGAGGCTGAGGGGGGGACCTTTTATAGAGGTTTATAAACCCATGAGGGGCATGGGTAGGGGGGATAGACAAGGTTTTTTCCCCCAGGGGTAGGGGGAGCCCAAAACTAGAGGGGCATAGGTTTAAGGTGAGAGGGGAAAGGGACCTGAGGGGTAACTTTTTCACACAGAGGGTGGTGCGTGTATGGAAGGAGGAAGGGGGTGGGGTCTGGTACAGTTACAGCATTTAAAAGGCATCGGGATGGAGACATGGATAGGAAGGGGTTAGAGGGAGAGGGGCCGCGTGCTGGCAAATGGGACTGGATTAATTTAGGATACCTGGGTCAGCATGGAAGGGTTGGGCCGAAGGGCCTGTTTCCGCACTTTGTAACTCCATCAAAAGATAGATTTTTAGTGAGTAAGAGGTTCGAGGGTAACAGGGAGAAGGCAGGACATTACAACTGGGAATGGGAGTAGGCCATCCGGCCCCTCGAGCCTGTCCCGCCATTTAATAAGATCGTGGCTGATCTTTTTGAGACTCAGCTCCACTTACCCGCCCACACACCATAACCCCGAATTCCTTTACTGTTCAAAAATTTATCTAGCCTTGCCTTAAAAACATTCAGTGAGCTAGCTTCAACCGCTTCACGGGGCAGGGAATTTCACAGATTCACAACCCTTTGGGTGAAGAAGCTCCTCCTGACCTCAGTCCTATATCTGCTTCCCTTTATTTCGAGGCAAACACCTCTAGTCCTAGTTTAACCTGCTCCCTGCCTCCACCTTATCTATTCCCTTCATAATCCTATATGTTTCTATAAGATCTCCCCTCATTCTCCTGAATTCCAATGAGTATAATCCCAGCCAACTCAGTCTCTCCTCATAACCCAACCTTCTCAGCTCTGGAATCAACCGAGTGAGTCTCCTCTGCACCCCCTCCAGTGCCAGTATATCTCGTGTACTCGCCAGGACCCTATACAGCTGCAGCACAGCCTCCCTGTTTTTAAACTCCATCCCTCTAGCAATGGCAGACAAAACTGCATTTGCCTTTTTAATTACCTGCTGTGCCTGCAATCCTGCCTTCAGCGATTCCTGCACAAGGACACCCACGTCCCTCTGCACAGCAGCGCGCTGCAGTTTTTTACCATTTAAAACATAGTCCATTTTGCTGTTATTCCTACCGAAATGGATGGCCTCGCACTTATCAACACTGTACTCCATCTGCCAGACCTTTGCCCACTCACTGAGACTATCCATATCCCTCTGCAGACTCTGTGTCTTCTTGAGATTGGCATTGAGAAATAGACCAGTTGCTGTTGAGTAATGGAGCAGACCCGATGGGCCAAATAGCCTGCCCCTGCCCCTTTCCTCGCAAGACCCTCCCTACCTTTTATACTCCGCGCTCTCTCAAATACAGGCCAGCCTTACCTTCTGAACTTGAGGGCGACGTTGACAGGGGAGAAGCGCGAAGAGGCTGTTTCTTCTCCCACCGCCCTTGTGCAGGAGGGTCTCGGAGCAGAGTAGGGGTCTGCCCCACCTCCTGCAACCCCATTGAAGGCCCGAAACTGGGAGAGATTCCTTCTCCCTCCGAGGGGAGCAAATCTGAAATATCAAGGGCCACCACCTCCTTCCCCTTGACCGACCTCCCTCCCCCCGGCAACTCTCGACCTTAAATATACGCGAGGTCTCTGCACGCTACCACCTCCCCCCCCCCCCCCCCCCCCCCCCCCACCAACCACCGCCCGCCAACAACAGCTCCAAAGGCTGCCAACCCATTGAGAGAAGAACAAAAACAGAAGTTGCTGGAAAAGCTCAGCGGGTCCTGGCAGCATCTGTGAAGAGCAGTAAAGCGATCAGAGTTAACATTTCCGGTCCATGACCCCTTCCTTGGAACTCGGAGAGAAGATGTTTGTCCATCTTTTCAATTCCAAATTGGTGCATTGTTATTTTGAGACTGGTCCTAGACACTCCCATGAGGGGTTGCGGGGGGAGGGGGGAATGGCCTCTCGCCCTGTCAGGCCCATTACAAATCCTCAAAGGGATCGCCTCTCATTCTGCTCGCCTCCAGCGAGTCCCAACCTGTACCGTCTGCTCATAAAACAACCCGTCCCAGACCAGGGATCGTCCCAGCGAACCACCTCTGTAACGTCCTCCATAAAACAACCCGTCCCAGACCAGGGATCGTCCCAGCGAACCACCTCTGTAACGTCCTCCATAAAACAACCCGTCCCAGACCAGGGATCGTCCCAGCGAACCACCTCTGTAACGTCCTCCATAAAACAACCCGTCCCAGACCAGGGATCGTCCCAGCGAACCACCTCTGTAACGTCCTCCATAAAACAACCCGTCCCAGACCAGGGATCGTCCCAGCGAACCACCTCTGTAACGTCCTCCATAAAACAACCCGTCCCAGACCAGGGATCGTCCCAGCGAACCACCTCTGTAACGTCCTCCATAAAACAACCCGTCCCAGACCAGGGATCGTCCCAGCGAACCACCTCTGTAACGTCCTCCATAAAACAACCCGTCCCAGACCAGGGATCGTCCCAGCGAACCACCTCTGTAACGTCCTCCATAAAACAACCCGTCCCAGACCAGGGATCGTCCCAGCGAACCACCTCTGTAACGTCCTCCATAAAACAACCCGTCCCAGACCAGAGATCGTCCCAGCGAACCACCTCTGTAACGTCCTCCATAAAACAACCCGTCCCAGACCAGGGATCGTCCCAGCGAACCACCTCTGTAACGTCCTCCATAAAACAACCCGTCCCAGACCAGGGATCGTCCCAGCGAACCACCTCTGTAACGTCCTCCATAAAACAACCCGTCCCAGACCAGGGATCGTCCCAGCGAACCACCTCTGTAATGGCCTCCATAAAACAACCCGTCCCAGACCAGGGATCATCCCAGCGAACCACCTCTGTGACGGCCTCCATAAGACAACCCGTCCCAGACCAGGGATCGTCCCAGCGAACCACCTCTGTAACGTCCTCCATAAAACAACCCGTCCCAGACCAGGGATCGTCCCAGCGAACCACCTCTGTAACGTCCTCCATAAAACAACCCGTCCCAGACCAGGGATCGTCCCAGCGAACCATCTCTGTAACGGCCTCCAGTGAGATGCTGCCCCTGCTTTACTGTTAGCCTTCTTCCATGCTCCCCTCTACGTTCCCCTCTAGTTCCCCTAACTCAATGTAATCTTCTGCCTCTCTTCTCCCCCCCCCCCCCCCCCACCCCACGTCTCCCCTCCCTGAAGTAAGGGGGACCAAAACGGTTTGCAGTCCTCCTGACGTAGTCCCACCAGTGCCCTGCCTGGCCCCCGTGACACGTTCGAGCGGGTTACGGTGTACGGTACAGACAGCGGTGGCTAAAACCATGCCTGAGTGTGCAGTGCATTTATTCCGGTGATTCGAATCTGTTGACGCGTCTTCGGAGAGGCTAACAGAATATGTTGGCACCCGGGCCGCCAACCCTTGCCCGATGGTGGCTGGGTATTGTCCCTGTGTCCTCGTTAAATGCCCCCTCCCTCCGTCTATAGGGTGCCATCCTCCAGCAGCTTTCCCAAACCGTCGCAGATCTTCTGCAGGTGGGCGCGGTAGGGGTCCTGGTCGCTGTAGAGCTTGACGAGGAGCTCGTCGTTGCCGAAGTGGTCAAAGACGTGCCGGATGCGGCCGTGGGACTTGGGGGTGAGGTGGCCCTCGACCAGCCGCAGGAGCAAGTCGCGGCAGTCTCCCAGCAGCTGGGCCATCACCTGGGCCTCGAAGGTGAAAGCCACTTCGTGGAAGCTGATGGCGGTCATGGCTCCCTGGCGCAGCTTGTGGCGGAAGTCGCCGGCCAGGCCCAGCTCGTGCTCACTGAACTGCTGGTGCCGATACAGCACGGCGATCTTCACGGCCACCTTCACCAGGTCCTTCAGCACCTTCTGCGACTTGGCGCGGTTGCTGGTGAATTCCTTGGAGACACGGTAGAGCTCGTCCAGGATCTCGGCGCTGGTGTCGTCAATCAGGAACTGGGCCAGCGACTTGTTGGCGATCCGGCTCAGGATCTTCTTCTGGGCTTTCATCGCCAGATCCTTGGAACTGAAGGACTCCATTCCTGCTGAGGTAAGAGAGAGGGCGAGTAAAGATGGCTGCCGCTCGGTTGCCAGGGTCCATCTCCACAGCTTTCCCTCGGGTGCCCTCCCTCACTCTCTCTGGACCCCTCCTGTCCTGACGGGACACCCTCGGGGTTGGCGTGGCGCGGGTATGGAATCCAGTGAGCCCCTCAAATTGGGAGAACGGGTCCCAAAATCCAACGGGTGTCAACAGAGCTTGGCCTAATCTAGGCCAACCAAAGGTCTGCCTACCCACCCCAGCCTATCCACCGACAGCGCCCGCTCCGTCAGCCCTGACCCCCCGACAGCGCCCGCTCCCTCGGCGCTGACCCCCCGACAGCGCCCGCTCCCTCGGGGCTGACCCTCTGACAGTGCCCCGCTCCCTCGGGGCTGACCCTCTGACAGTGCCCCGCTCCCTCGGGGCTGACCCTCCGACAGCGCCCGCTCCCTCAGCACTGACACTCCGACAGCGCACACTCCGTCAGCCCTGACCCTCCATCAGTACCCGCTCCCTCGGCGCTGACCCCCCGACAGCGCCCGCTCCCTCGGGGCTGACCCTCTGACAGTGCCCCGCTCCCTCGGGGCTGACCCTCTGACAGTGCCCCGCTCCCTCGGGGCTGACCCTCCGACAGCGCCCGCTCCCTCAGCACTGACACTCCGACAGCGCACACGCCGTCAGCCCTGACCCTCCATCAGTACCCGCTCCCTCGGCGCTGACCGTCGGACAGCGCCCGCTCCCCCGGCGCTGACCGTCGGACAGCGCCCGCTCCCCCGGCGCTGACCGTCGGACAGCGCCCGCTCCCCCGGCGCTGACCGTCGGACAGCGCCCGCTCCCCCGGCGCTGACCGTCGGACAGCGCCCGCTCCCCCGGCGCTGACCGTCGGACAGCGCCCGCTCCCCCGGCGCTGACCGTCGGACAGCGCCCGCTCCCCCGGCGCTGACCGTCGGACAGCGCCCGCTCCCCCGGCGCTGACCGTCGGACAGCGCCCGCTCCCCCGGCGCTGACCGTCGGACAGCGCCCGCTCCCCCGGCGCTGACCGTCGGACAGCGCCCGCTCCCCCGGCGCTGACCGTCGGACAGCGCCCGCTCCCCCGGCGCTGACCGTCGGACAGCGCCCGCTCCCCCGGCGCTGACCGTCGGACAGCGCCCGCTCCCCCGGCGCTGACCGTCGGACAGCGCCCGCTCCCCCAGTATTAACCTCTCTGAAGGTGGGTAGTACGATGTGGGATGTTGCAGAGTGTGCTTCACATTGTGCCTGACCACGTGCTCGGGGTTTAGTGCCAAATTTAACCGTAATCGCTTGCCCCTCGGTATTGAGCAGGGCCAGGGGTTCGCCGTGAGTGAGTATTTGAAAAAGCTGTGCCCCCACAGCTCGCTGGCAGAGACCAGGCCCAGGATGTGGTTTGAGGTGTAATGAAAACCGCATCGATCTCACTGCTTCCCCGAAAGAGGGGGCCTGCTTCCACATTCTCAGCAAATAAGTAACGGTTTTCCGACGCGGTAAACGGTCCGGTGCAGCACCCTGAGAGGAAGCGGCCTCGGTAAAGCGGTGCCCCAGATTTAGGCCTGTTCGGCGTCCGCAGGCCCGAGGGCTAACCGGGACGGCCCTGGGCCGAATCTTCCGGGGAGCGGGAGGCCCGAGGGTTTATTTTCTCTGCGTCGCCAGATTCCAAACCGCGTCGACTCCAAGAAAGGTGAGGTTCGCGGGAGATCGCCGTGCGTGTGTGTTGGCCAGGGAGCAGTTGTTCAGGAAGTGGGCGGAAAAGATGGCCGCCCCGTTTCGGGAGCCGTCGGCATTTCTATCGCGCGGGGAGGGGGAGGGGGGTTGGCGGGGGGAGGGTTGTGTCCTTACCTCAGTTGTGTCGTGGGGTTTGTTGCGGGGGGAGGTGGGGAGGCGTCAGGGGCTCGTCTGGTGCCTCTCTCGTTCCCGGGTTTGGGGCATGGACGGGTGGAGGGTGGCAGGGGGTAGGCAGCGGACTGCTTCACGGGAGCTCTGCCGTCTCCGTCGGCGCGGCTCTGGGGAGTGGCCCGTCAGTGCCAGCCCTCGTCTCCCTCCGGCTCCACCTCCTCCCCCCCCCCGGCCCCGCCACCACCCTCCCCTTCCGAAACAATCTGCTTGGCCGGTGCTCGTGGGATCGGACTGTGCGCCGCTCCCCGTTCCTCCCCCTCCTCTCCCCGTGCCCCCACAGCTCCCCGTCCCCCTCGACACCCGTTACCCTACAGCTCCCCTCCCCTACTCCGTTCTCACCTTGGGGTAGCCGATGGGCGTTAGGCAAATGCAGCCAGCACCCGGGAGGGGGAGGCCTCCCTGCGGGGCACAAGAGGAGGCCGTTCGGCCCACAGTGCCTGACCTGGCCCCTGACGCATTCAGATTGTTTTCCAAATGTGCTTCGTGCTCAAACTGGCGCAGTGGGTGACAGTCATGCCCACACTGCCCCTGCATACTGGGCAATGAAGCTCCTCCTGGTGCCCTCCCTGAACATGTGGCCCCCAGCGCCCCACGGGGCACTGTACCCTCCATGTTAATCCCCCCCACAACATCATCACAGACAGCTCTGATCCCCCACTGTAGCCCTTCAAACCACACGACTCGCACTCTCCCGCTCTCTCTCGCACACAGCACCCGTGCACGCACATGCACAGTCCTCTCTCGTTCACGCGCGCTCGCTCTCTCTCTCGTTCGCTCGCTCTCTCTCTCGTTCGCTCGCTCTCTCTCTCGTTCGCGCGCGCTCGCTCTCCTCTCTCGTTCGCTCGCTCTCTCTCTCTCGTTCGCGCGCGCTCGCTCTCTCTCTCTCGTTCGCGCGCGCTCGCTCTCTCTCTCGTTCGCGCGCGCTCGCTCTCTCTCTCGTTCGCGCGCGCTTCAGCTCTCTCCTCGTCGCGCGCGCTCGCTCTCTCTCTCGTTCGCGCGCTGCTCGCTCTCTCTCTCGTTCGCGCGCGCTCGCTCTCTCTCTCGTTCGCCCGCTCGCGCGCTCTCTCGTTCGCCCGCTCGCTCTCTCTCTCGTTCGCCGACGCGCTCGCTCTCTCTCTCGTTCGCGCGCGCTCGCTCTCTCTCTCGTTCGCGCGCGCTCGCTCTCTCTCGTTCGCGCGCGCTCGCTCTCTCTCTCGTTCGCCCGCTCGCGCGCCTCTCTCGTTCGCCCCGCTCGCGCGCTCTCTCGTTCGCGCGCTCAGCTCTCTCTCTCGTTCGCCCGCGCTCGCTCTCTCTCTCGTTCGCCCGCGCTCGCTCTCTCTCTCGTTCGCCCAGCGCTCGCTCTCTCTCTCGTTCGCCCGCGCTCGCTCTCTCTCTCGTTCGCCCGCGCTCGCGCTCTCTCTCGTTCGCCCGCGCCCGCGCTCTCTCTCGTTCGCCCGCGCCCGCGCTCTCTCTCGTTCGCCCGCGCCCGCGCTCTCTCTCGTTCCGCGCCCGCGCCCGCGCTCTCTCTCGTTCGCCCGCGCCCCGCGCTCTCTCTCGTTCGCCCGCCCGCGCTCTCTCTCGTTCGCCCGCCGCCCGCGCTCTCTCTCGTTCGCCCGCGCCCGCGCTCTCTCGTCGCCCCCCGCGCTCTCTCTCGTCGCCCGCCGCGGCTCTCTCTCGTTCGCCCGCCCGCGCTCTCTCATCGTTCGCCCCGCCCCGCGCTCTCTCTCGTTCGCCCGCCCGCGCTCTCTCTCGTTCCGCCCCGCCCGCGCTCTCTCTCGTTCGCCCGCCCGCGCTCTCTCTCGTTCGCCCGCCCGCGCTCTCTCTCGTTCGCCCGCCCGCGCTCTCTCTCGTTCGCCCGCCCGCTCTCTCTCTCGTTCGCCCGCCCGCTCTCTCTCTCGTTCGCCCGCCCGCTTCTCTCTCGTTCGCCCGCCCGCTCTCTCTCTCGTTCGCGCGCTCCCCTTCTCTCTCTCTCTCGTTCGCGCGCTCCCTTCTCTCTCTCTCTCGTTTGCGTGCGCTCTCTCTCTCTCGCGCTCTCTTCTCTCTCTCTCATGCTCTCTCTCTCATTCGCTCGCGCATGCACGCACATGCACAAACTCTCGTTCGCGCGCTCCCTTCTCTCTCCCGTTCGCGCGCTCGCTCTCCGCTCTCTCCCTCTCTCGTTCGCTCGCTCCCTCTCCCTCTCTCGTTCGCTCGCTCCCTCTCTCTCTCTCGTTCGCTCGCTCGCCGCTCTCTCTCTCTCATTCGCGCGCTCCCCTTCTCTCTCCCGTTCGCGCGCTCGCTCTCGCTCTCTCCCACTCTCGTTCGCTCGCTCCCTCTCCCTCTCTCGTTCGCTCGCTCCCTCTCCTCTCTCTCGTTCGCTCGCTCCCTCTCCCTCTCTCTCGTTCGCTCGCTCCTCTCTCTCTCTCTCGTTCGCTCGCTCGCCTCGCTCTCTCTCTCTCCATTCGCCGCGCTCCCTTCTCTCTCCCGTTCGCGCGCTCGCTCTCGCTCTCTCCCTCTCTCGTTCGCTCGCTCCCTCTCCCTCTCTCGTTCGCTCGCTCCCTCTCCCTCTCTCTCGTTCGCTCGCTCCCTCTCCCTCTCTCTCGTTCGCTCGCTCCCTCTCTCTCTCTCTCTCGTTCGCTCGCTCGCTCGCTCTCTCTCTCTCGTTCGCGTGCTCCCTTCTCTCTCTCTCATTTACGTGCGCTCTCTCTCTCTCGTTCGCTGCGCGTTCCCTTCTCTCCATCTCTCTCATCCATCGCGCGCTCTCTCTCTCTCTCTCTCCATCTCTCTCTCGTTGGCGCGTGCGCACTCCCCCTCTCTCTTGTTTACGCGCGCCTTCACTCTCTCTCTCGTTCCTGCGGCGCGCGCGCTCTCTCTCTCTCTCTCTCTCGTTCCTGCGCGCGCCCTCCACCTCTCTCTCTCTCTCTCTCTCGTTCCTGCGCG
>NC_081400.1:5013214-5053214 GCF_030684315.1 Stegostoma tigrinum
CCTCCGACAGCGCCCACTCCCTCAGCGCTGACCCTCCGACAGCGCCCGCTCCCTCAGCACTGACCCTCCGACAGTTCCCGCTCCCTCAGCGCTGACCCTCCGACAGCGCCCGCTCCCTCAGCGCTGACCCTCCGACAGCGCCCGCTCCCTCAGCGCTGACCCTCCGACAGCGCCCGCTCCCTCAGCGCTGACCCTCCGACAGCGCCCGCTCCCTCAGCGCTGACCCTCCGACAGCGCCCGCTCTCTCAGCGCTGACCCTCCGACAGCGCCCGCTCCCTCAGCGCTGACCCTCCGACAGCGCCCGCTCCCTCAGCGCTGACCCTCCGACAGCGCCCGCTCCCTCAGCGCTGACCTCCGACAGCGCCCGCTCCCTCAGCGCTGACCCTCCGACAGCGCCCGCTCCCTCAGCACTGACCCTCTGACAGTGCCCACTCCCTCAACACTGAGATACTGACTCGCCTCCCAGCACACCCCCTCAATCCCGGGAGCTCCTCACCTCGGGGTCCATCTCCGTCAGTTCATAGTCCAGTTGGTCGAGCTCGTGCTCCGAGAGTTGCCTCAGGATCTGATCCTCGTCGATGTTCAGGTACTTTTCCTTGTTGTGGTGTGCCATCTTACCTTAGCTGTTCACCCACGGGATCTTCCTGTGCACCTGTCGGGGTTGGGGGGGGGAGCAGCAGGAACGCTCACGTCAACCGGGCGTCGGCTCACATTCGGTGCCATCCTTCAATGTCTGCCTCCCCATCGTAGTAACGTAGGAGCACGCCGTTCAGCCCTGCTCCCCTATTCTATCCCCTCCTCCATCTCTAGGCCGCATTTCCACAGTCCCGCCCCTTTCCCCTCAACGGCCTCAAGATCGAATCACTTGATGACCTCCTTTCTCGAAGGTAGCTGGCCTCCTTTTGGGAGGGGTTGGCCACCCTCCAGTTCAGCAAACATTTGCTCATCACCCTCCTACCCCCCTGCCCTGAGGCTGTCACCGCCCCCCACCTCACAGAGTCACACAGCACAGAAACAGACCCTTCAGCCCCAACTACCCCTTTACCCCCGAAACTAAACTAGCCCCACCTGCCTGCTCCTGGCCCCTATCCCTCCAAACCTTTCCCTATCCATGTCCTGATCCCAAATCTCCTTTAAACGTTGTAGCGATGCCCTCACCCACCACTTCCTCAGGAAGCACATTCCACGCAGTGACCACTCAACAGTTGGCCTGTGTCTCTTTTAAATCTTTCTCAAAACTGGCGCTCCAGCGATAGAAGTCCCGGCCTACTGAGCCTCTCCTTATAAACTCAAACACCCTCCATTCCCGGCAACTTCCTGGTAAATCTCTCCCAAACCCTCTCCTGTTTGATAACACCCTTCCTGTAACAGGGAGACCAGAACGGGGACACCGTGCTCCAGAAGACCCTCACCCACGTCCCTGTACAACCTCAACATGACGTCCCCAGCTCCTACACTCAAAGGGTCTGAGCGATGAAGGTAAGTGTGACAAATGCCTCCTTAAACCCCCTGTGACACAAACTTCAAACAATTATGTACCTGAGCCCCTCGCTCTCTCTGTTCTACAGCACGACCCCAGGGCCCTACCATTTACTGCATAAGTTTATTTGTTTGTTTGCCAAAATGCATCCCTCGAATTTGCCCAAATTAAACTCTATCCGCTAATCCTCGGCCCAAATGATCAAAATCCCTTTGTAACCTTCGATAAACTTCCTTCACTGTCCACTTTCCCATCATTTCACAAAGATGCTAACCATACCTCCTATGTTCTCATTCCAAATGGTTTATATAAACAGCACCGGTCCTCGAGGCCCATCGCCGGGCATGGGCCTCCAGTCTGAGAAGCCCACCCTCCCCCCACCGCCATCCGTCTCCTACCATCAAGTCAATTACGTATCCAATCGGCTAGATCCCCCCCCCCAACCAACCACCCACCGAATCCCATGTGATCTAACTTTACGATTAAAAATTAAACTGAAGTGTTGGGGGTGCAACAGTTTTCCCGCCTCAATTCTGCACGGCAACGCCTCGACCAATCAGAGCCAACTGGCCGTCCAATCCTGCCGCGAACGGTTCAGGCACTCTTGAGAAAGTGTCCTGACAGGCTGGGCGCCTCATTGGCTGACAGACGGCCGGCTCAGGGAGAGGGGGGTCAAGGTCGGAGTTAGGGACCAATGAGGGATCGTGGGCCTCAGGCAGCTGCCCCCATTTCAAAATCTGGGAAGTACGGAATGAAGGGAATATCCAGACAAACCTGGATCATTAGGATTTACACAAAACAATGGGAAGATCCAATGGGGGGCACAACAGGGGGGGGAGGGGTACAGGGGGGGGAGGGGTACGGGGGGGGAAGGGTACGGGGGGGGAGGGGTACGGGGGGGAGGGGTACGGGGGGGAGGGGTACAGGGGGGGAGGGTACAGGGGGGGAGGGGTACAGGGGGGGGAGGGGTACGGGGGGGAGGGGGCACGGGGGGGGGGACGCGGGGGGGAGGGGTACGGGGGGAGGGGGCGCGGGGGGGAGGGGGCGCGGGGGGGAGAGGGGGACGGGGGGGAGAGGGGGACGGGGGGGAGAGGGGGACGGGGGGGGAGAGGGGGACGGGGGGGGAGAGGGGGACGGGGGGGGAGAGGGGGACGGGGGGGGAGAAGGGGGGAAGTGGGAGAGGGGGAAGGGGGAAAAGGGGGGAGGGGGGAAAGGGAGGGAGGGTTGAAAGGGGGGAGGGGGAAAGGGGGGGAGGGGGGAAAGGGGGGGAGGGGGAAAGGGGGGGAAGAGGGGGGGAGGGGGGAAAGGGGGGGAAGAGGGGGAGGGAGGGGGGGAAAGGGAGGGGGAGGAGGGGGGGAAAGGGAGGGGGGAGGGAGGGGAGGGGGGGAGGGGGGGAGGGGAGGGGGGGGAGGGGAGGGGGGGGAGGGGAGGGGGGGAGGGGAGGGGGGGAGGGAGGGGGGGAGGGGGGGGAGGGAGGGGAGGGGGGGAGGGAGGGGAGGGGGGAGGGAGGGGGGGAGGGGGGGGAGGGAGGGGGGGGAGGGAGGGGAGGGAGGGGGGGGAGGGAGGGGAGGGGGGGGGGGAGGGAGGGGAGGGGGGGGAGGGGGAGGGGAGGGAGGGGGGGGAGGGGGGGGGAGGGAGGGGAGGGAGGGGGGGGGAGGGAGGGAGGGAGGGAGGGGGGGAGGGAGGGGGGGGAGGGAGGGGGGGGGAGGGAGGGGAGGGGGGGGGGGGGAGGGGGGGGAGGGAGGGGGGGGAGGGAGGGGGGGAGGGAGGGGAGGGAGGGGGGGAGGGAGGGGAGGGGGGGGAGGGAGGGGAGGGAGGGGGGGGGAGGGGGGGGGAGGGAGGGGAGGGAGGGGGGGGAGGGAGGGGGGGGGAAGGGAGAGGGAGGGGGAGGGGGGGGAAGGGAGAGGGAGGGGAGGGGGGAGGGAGGGGGGGGAGGGGGGAGGGAGGGGGGGAAGGGAGGGGGAGGGGGAGGGGGGGAGGGGGGAAAGGGAGGGGGAGGGAGGGGGGAAAGGGAGGGGGAGGGAGGGGGAAAGGGAGGGGGAGGGAGGGGGGAAAGGGAGGGGGAGGGGGGGGGAAAGGGAGGGGGAGGGGGGGGGAAAGGGAGGGGGAGGGGGGGGAAGGGAGGGGGAGGGGGGGAGGGAGGGGGGGAGGAGGGAGGGGAGGGGGGGAGGGAGGGGGAGGGGGGGAGGGAGGGGGGGGGAAAGGGAGGGGGAGGGGGGGAGGGGGGAAAGGGAGGGGGGGGAGGGGGGAAAGGGAGGGGGGGAGGGGGGAAGGGAGGGGGGAGGGGGGGAGGGAGGGGGAGGGAGGAAAGGGGGAGGGAGGGGAAGGGGGGAAAGGGGGAGGGAGGGGAAGGGGGAAAGGGGAGGGAGGGGGGAAAGGGGGAGGGAGGGGGGAAAGGGGGAGGGAGGGGGGAAAGGGGGAGGGAGGGGGAGGAGGGGGAGGGGGGGAAAGGGGGAGGGAGGGGGAGGGGGGGAAAGGGGGAGGGAGGGGGAGGGGGGAAAGGGGAGGGAGGAAAGGGGGGGAGGGGGAGGAAAGGGGGAGGGAGGGGGGAAAGGGGGTGGGGGGAAAGGGGGAGGGGGAAAGGGGGAGGGGGGAAAGGGGGAGGGGGGAAGGGGGGAAAGGGGGAGGGGGGAAAGGGGGAGGGGGGAAAGGGGGAGGGAGGAAAGGGGTAGGGAGGGGGGGAGGAGGAAAGGGGGAGGAGGAAAGGGGGAGGAGGAAAGGGGGAGGAGGAAAGGGGGAGGAGGAAAGGGGGAGGAGGATAGGGGGAGGGAGGGGGGGAGGGGGAAAGGGGAGGGAGGGGGGGAGGGGGAAAGGGGAGGGAGGGGGGGAAAGGGGGAGGGAGGGGGGAGGGAGGGGGGGAGGGGGAAAGGGGGAGGGGGAGGGGGGGAGGGGGAAAGGGGGAGGGGGAGGGGGGAGGGGGAAAGGGGGAGGGGGAGGGGGGGAGGGGGAGGGGGGGAGGGGGAAGGGGGGAGGGGGAGGGACGGAGTGGGGAGGGGGAAGAGGGGGGGAAGGGGGAAGAGGGGGGGAAGGGGGAGAGGGAGAGGGGGGGAAGGGGGAAGAGGGAAGAGGGGGGGAAGAGTTGGAGGGGGGAGGGGGGGAAGAGGGGGAGGGGGGGAAAGAGGGGGAGGGGGGGAAGAGGGGGAGGGGGGGAAGAGGGGGGGGAAGAGGGGGAGGGGGGGAAGAGGGGGGGGAAGAGGGGGGAAGAGGGGGAGGGGGGGGAAGAGGGGGAGGGGGGGAAGAGGGGAAGAGGGGGAGGGGGGGGAAGAGGGGGAGGGGGGGGAAGAGGGGGGGGGAAGAGGGGGGGGGAGAGGGGGGGAAGAGGGGGAGGGGGGGGAAGAGGGGGGGAAGAGGGGGGGAAGAGGGGGAGGGGGCGGAGGGGGGGAAGAGGGGGAGGGGGCGGAAGAGGAGGGGGCGGAAGAGGGGGGAGGGGGAAGAGGGGGGGAAGAGGGGGGAGAGGGGAAGAGGGGGGAAGAGGGGGAGGGGGGGGAAGAGGGGGAGGGGGGGAAGAGGGGGAGGGGGGGGAAGAGGGGGAGGGGGGGGAAGAGGGGGAGGGGGGGGAAGAGGGGGAGGGGGGAGGGGGAAGAGGGGGAGGGGGGTGGGGGGAAGAGGGGGAGGGGGGAGGGGGGGAAGAGGGGGAGGGGGGAAGAGGGGGAGGGGGGAAGTGGGGGTGGGAGGGGGGAAAGGGAGGGGGAGGGGAAAGGGAGGGGGAGGGGGGGGAAGGGGGAGGGAGGGGGGAGGAAGGGGGAGGGAGGGGGGAGGGAGGGGGGAGGAAGGGGGAGGGAGGAAACGGGGGGGAGGGAGGAAAGGGGGAGGGAGGGGGAAAGGGGGAGGGAGGGGGAAAGGGGGAGGGAGGGGGAAAGGGGGAGGGAGGGGGAAAGGGGGAGGGAGGAAAGGGGGAGGGGGAAGGGGAGGGGGAAGGGGGAGGGAGGGGGAAAGGGGGAGGGAGGGGGAAAGGGGGAGGGAGGGGGAAAGGGGGAGGGAGGGGGGAAAGGGGGAGGGGGGAAAGGGGGAGGGGGGAGGGGGAAAGGGGGGGGGAAAGGGGGAGGGGGGAAAGGGGGGGGGAAAGGGGGAGGGGGGGAAGGGGGAGGGAGGAAGGGGTAGGGAGGGGGGGAGGAGGAAAGGGGGAGGGAGGGGGGGAGGAGGAAGGGTGAGGGAGGGAGGGGGGAGGAAGGGGGGGGAGGGGGAGGAGGGGGGGAGGGAGGGGGGAGGAAGGGGGAGGGAGGAAACGGGGGGGAGGGAGGAAAGGGGGAGGGAGGGGGGAAAGGGGGAGGGAGGGGGAAAGGGGGAGGGGGGAAAGGGGGAGGGAGGGGGGAAAGGGGAGGGAGGGGGGAAAGGGGGAGGGAGGGGGGAAAGGGGGAGGGAGGGGGGAAAGGGGGAGGGAGGGGGGAAAGGGGGAGGGGGAAGGGGGAGGGGGGAAAGGGGGAGGGAGGAAAGGGGTAGGGAGGGAGGGAGGGGGAAAGGGGGAGGGAGGGGGGGAGGGGGAAAGGGGGAGGGAGGGGGGGGAGGGACGGAGTGGGGGAGGGGGAAGAGGGGGGGAGGGGGAAGAGGGGGGGAGGGGAAGAGGGGGGGAGGGGGAAGAGGGGGGGAAGGGGAAGAGGGGGGGAAGGGGGAAGAGGGGGGGAAGGGGGAAGAGGGGGGGAAGAGGGGAAGGGGGGGGAAGGGGGAAGAGGGGGGGAAGGGGGGAAGGGGGGGGGAAGGGGGAAGAGGGGGGGGAAGGGGGAAGAGGGGGGGAAGGGGGAAGAGGGGGGAAGGGGGAAGAGGGAAGAGGGAAGGAAGAGGGTGAAGGGGGAAGAAGGTGAGGGGGAAGAAGGTGAGGGGGGGAAGAGGGGGAGGGGGGGAAGAGGGGGAGGGGGGGAAGAGGGGGAGGGGGGAAGAGGGGGAGGGGGGGAAGAGGGGGAGGGGGGGAAGAGGGGGGAGAGAGGGGGAGGGGGGAAGGGGGGGGAAGGGGGGAAGGGGGGGAAGGGGAAGGGGGGAAGGGGGGGGGGGAAGGGGGGGAAGGGGGGAAAGGGGGGAAGGGGGGGGAAGGGGGGGAAGGGGGGGAAGGGGGTAGAAGGGGGGGGGGGGGGGAAGGGGGGGAAGGGGGGAAGGGGGGAAGGGGGGAGGGGGAAGGGGGGAGGGGGAAGGGGGGGAGAAGGGGAGGGGGAGAAGGGGAGGGGGAGAAGGGGAGGGGAGAAGGGGAGGGGGGAGGAAGGGGTGAAGGGGAAGGGGGGAAGGGGAAGGGGGGGAAGGGGGGAAGGGGGGGGGGGGGAAGGGGGGGAAGGGGGGGGGGGGAAGGGGGGAAGGGGGAGGGGGGGGGAAGGGGGGGAAGGGGAAGGGGGGAAGGGGGGGAAGGGGGGAAGTGGGGGGAAGGGGAGGAAGGGGGGAAGGGGGGGAAGGGGAAGGGGGGAAGGGGAGGAAGGGGGGGAAGGGGAAGGGGGGGAAGGGGAAGGGGGGAAGGGGAGGAAGGGGGGGAAGGGGAAGGGGGGAAGGGGAAGGGGGGAAGGGGAAGGGGGGAAGGGGAAGGGGGGAAGGGGAAGGGGGGGAAGGGGAAGGGGGGGAAGGGGAAGGGGGGGAAGGGGGGAAGGGGAAGGGGGGGAAGGGGGGAAGGGGAAGGGGAAGGGGGGAAGGGGGGAAGGGGAAGGGGGGGAAGGGGGGGAAGGGGAAGGTGGGGAAGGGGGGAAGGTGGGGAAGGGGGGAAGGGGAAGGGGGGAAGGGGAGGGGGGGAAGGGGGGAAAGGGGGGAAAGGGGGGAAAGGGGGGGAAGGGGGGGAAGGGGGGGGAGGGGGAAGGGGGAAGGGGGGAGGGGGAAGGGGGGAGGGGGAAGGGGGGAGGGGGAGGGGGGAGGGGGAGGGGGGAGGGGGAAGGGGGAGGGGGAAGGGGGAGGGGGAAAGGGGGGGAAGGGGGGGAAGGGGGGAGGGGGAGGGGGAGAAGGAGGGGGAGGGGGAGAAGGAGGGGGCAGAGGGGGGAGAGGGAGGGGAAGGGAAACGGGGAGGCAATGGGGAGGAGTGGGTAAGTGGGGGAGGGAGGGTGAAGGGGGAGAGAGGGAGGGTGTTGGGGGGGAGAGAGGGAGGGTGTGGGGGGGGGAGAGAGGGAGGGTGTGGGGGGGGGAGAGGGAGGGTGTGGGGGGGGAGAGAGGGAGGGTGTGGGGGGGGGAGAGAGGGAGGGTGTGGGGGGGAGTGAGGGAGGGTGTGGGGGGGGGAGTGAGGGAGGGTGTGGGGGGGGGGGAGTGAGGGAGGGTGTGGGGGGGGGAGAGAGGGAGGGTGTGGGGGGGGGAGTGAGGGAGGGTGTGGGGGGGAGTGAGGGAGGGTGTGGGGGGGAGTGAGGGAGGGTGTGGGGGGGGAGAGAGGGAGGGTGTGGGGGGGGAGAGAGGGAGGGTGTGGGGGGCGAGTGAGGAAGGGTGTGGGGGGGGAGTGAGGGAGGGTGTGGGGGGGGGAGTGAGGGAGGGTGTGGGGGGGAGAGAGGGAGGGTGTGGGGGGGGGAGTGAGGGAGGGTGTGGGGGGGGAGTGAGGGAGGGTGTGGGGGGGGAGAGAGGGAGGGTGTGGGGGGGGAGAGAGGGAGGGTGTGGGGGGGGAGAGAGGGAGGGTGTGGGGGGGCGAGAGAGGGAGGGTGTGGGGGGGGAGAGAGGGTGGGTGACGTGGGGAGAAGTGGGGGAGAGGGAGGGTGAAGTGGGGGGAGGGAGGTGGGGGTAGGGTGTCAGACGGGCGGGAAGTGGGGAGGAAGAGGGCAACAGCCTCTCTAGCAAAACCAGGCAGAGAGAGTTGGCAGTTTTTAACTGGAATGCACATCTAGGATGTGGAGCACGGCTCCTTGTTGAAGATAGAGAGTGAACTAATGCAAATGGAAATATTTAACAAGTCCTGCCGAAACACAGAGCGACAAACTCTGGAGCAAAGTTGGTGGCGGGGGGGGGGGGGGGCTCTGTTTTGCCTTTAGCTGCTGTTACACAGAGATCTCCGAGCCTTTTGCAAACACTTTAGCACAGCCTGGAACCCCTTGATAAGCCAAACTCTGAACTGAAATGACAGAGAGGGCAATAACTGCACTGAAATTACCCCCTTTTGCAAGTTGCACTATGGCTTACAAGGTTACAGACCACCCCCCACACCCCTGGCTCTCTTCCATGGTTCAATCACACAGCCTTAGATTGTTTAAAAGTTGCTTTAATTTCCCTCAAAACACGACTTACCGACCTCTTGCTGGTGACTGGGACATGTGTCCACACCCCTCACCCCACCCCCAGGGGCGGAGGTTCGAAGCCAGTCTCGAACCCCCACCCCCCTCCCACCACATCTAAGTCAGTGAGATTAAATTGCAAACGGATTATACATGCCAGTGGCGCCACCTCCCTGGAGTGGGGTGTGTGCGTGTGGTTTGGGGAGTCTATTCGGGCCATTCAGTCCCTGCTAGGTCCCCCCCCGCCACAATCCAATCTCTGACATTCCCCCTCACTCAGATTTCTTATTACTCCTGGGTCTCTAAACTAACCCCCTTTCCCCAGCCTCATCCTGTCCTGGTAACTCCCTCTCCCAGACCCTCACACCCTTCTCAAAGTGCAGAGGCCAGAAATGCACCCCCTGGGATCGAACTAGGGACAGCTGGAACGGCTCTACAAGCCTGGATTAAAAGACAACCCTCAGAGGGGCAGTTCAGAGAAGGTTCACTGAGATATTTCCCAGCACACACAGGCCATCTTCCGATCAAAGCTTAAACCAGTTGGGACTCTCTGGAGTTTACCAAAATGGTTATGGAGGATGTAGACAGGGGGGTTAAGGAGGCGTTTGACACACTTGCCTTCATCGCTCAGACCCTTTGAGTGTAGGGGCTGGGGACGTCATGTTGAGGTTGTACAGGGACCTGGGTGAGGGTCTTCTGGAGCACGGTGTCCCCGTTCTGGTCTCCCTGTTACAGGGAGGGTGTTATTAAACTGGAGAGGGTTCGGGAAAGATTTACCAGGATGTTGCCGGGTATGGAGGGTGTTTGAGTTTATATGGAGAGGCTGGAAGCTTTTTCTCATTGGAGGTTGAGGGGTGACCTTATAGTGGTTTATAAAATCATGAGGGGTGTGGATAGAGTTAATAGCTTTTCGGTAGGTTGGGGGATTTGGAGACTGGGGGCATATTTTTAAGGTGAGAGGAGAGAGATTTCGAAAAAAGGCACAAGTAAGCAGTTTATTTTCACACAACGTGTGGAATACGCTTCCTGAGGAAGGGGTGGATGTGGGTACAGTTACAACATTTAAAAGACATTATGGATAAGTACATGGATGCGAAAGGGGTATGGGGCCAGGAGCAGGCAGCCGGGACTAGTTTCGTTTGGGATTATGGGCCGAAGGGTCTGTTTCTGTGACTGAATGAATGATGGGGCATGCTGGGCTACAGCGACAGGTGCGTCTGGGTCAGATGTTCCTTGGAGGGTCAGCGTGGACTTGATGGGCTGAATGGCTGGCTTCCACACTCCAGGGACTCTGAGATTCGATGAGAGGTAATCTCGTTGAAAACATACAGGATTCTGAAGGGACCTGACAACGCTGAGAGTCACAGGAGAGTCTGGGAGTGGAGGGCGCAGTCTCAGAATAAAGGGGGCGCCAATTTGAGGCTGAGATGAGGAGGAATGTCTTCGCTCAGAGGGTTGGGAGTCTTGGCACATCCCTGGGCACTACGTGACAATTTAGCACGGCCAACCCACCCTAGCAGGCAATCAGGTCTGGCTGTATATCTTGTCCGAAGAGATGGAACACTTTGATGGGTCCTGTCTTTCTTGCGCTGTTCGGGGCAGTCATGACTGCAAAGGAGCCTTTGAGAACCAAAACTGAGGGTTGGAATCCGAACAACAGAAGAGATTGGGATGGAGAGCAGAGGGATAGCACAAGGAGAGATGGGCCAACCAAATCCAATTGGACCCTGGAATAAAATTCCATTGAAAGGAAGTGTCCATGCATTGTTCCTCCTCGCGTGGCCACATGCACAGGCCATGCACAGGCCGGTCATTGTAAAGAATGTATTTTGTTTCCAAGTCCATTTTGTGGATTGGAATGGCAGAGAGAAAAAGGAAACTGCTTTGAAAAGCTAAGGGTTTGTTGAGGGATCGAAAAGCAAACAGCCTGCTGCTAATTGGGAGTGCGTTTTACATAGCTGCCTGCTCGAGCAGGAATTGAAGGTTTGCAGATGGGCTGGAGCCAACCGCGGGCACAAATCAGAGATTCTGCCAGCAACAAGTCGCCGAACGGTCTATGGACTAGTGACCAATTATCTATGACAATGCACTGCTGCGTGGGTAGCGGAGGGTCTTCGATAGCAAGCTCAGGAGCTGCCTCTCTGTGTTCACAGGATTCCTACAATGTTGAAGCAGGCCATTCGGCCCATTGAATCCACACCAACCCTCTTAACAGCATCCCATCCAGACTCACCTCTCCCTAATTCCTGGAACCTTAATTTCCCATGGCCAATCCACCCTAACCCGCACATCCCTGGGCAGTACGGGACAATTTAGCACGGCCAATCCACCCTAACCCGCACATCCCTGGGCACTACGGGACAATTTAGCACAGCCAACCCACCCTAACCCGCACATCCCTGGGCACTACAGGACAATTTAGCACAGCCAGTCCCACCCTAACCCGCACATCCCTGGGCACTACTGGACAATTTAGCACGGCCAATCCACCCCAACCTGCACATCCCTGGGCACCACGGGACTCCACTCTAACCCGCACATCCCTGGGCACTACGGGACAATTTAGCACAGGCCAGTCCCACCCTAACCCGCACATCCCTGGGCACTACGGGACAATTTAGCACAGCCAACCCACCCTAACCTGCACATCCCTGGGCACCACGGGACTCCACTCTAACCCGCACATCCCTGGGCACTACGGGACAATTTAGCACAGGCCAGTCCCACCCCAACCCGCACATCCCTGGGCACCACGGGACTCCACACTAACCCGCACATCCCTGGGCACTATGGGACAATTTAGCACGGCCAGTCCCACCCTAACCTGCACATCCCTGGGCACTACGGGACAATATAGCACGGCCAATCCACCCTAACCCGCACATCCCTGGGCACCACGGGACTCCACCCTAACCCACACATCCCCTGGGCACTACGGGACAATTTAGCACGGTCAATCCACCGTAACCCGCACATCCCTGGGCACTACGGGACAATTTAGCACGGCCAACCCACCCTAACCCGCACATCCCTGGGCACTATGGGACAATTTATCACGGCCAATCCACCCTAACCCGCACATCCCTGGGCACTACTGGACAATTTAGCACGGCCAATCCACCCTAACCCGCACATCCCTGGGCACTACGGGACAATTTAGCACGGCCAATCCACCCTAACCCGCACATCCCTGGGCACTACGGGACAATTTATCACGGCCAATCCACCCTAACCCGCACATCCCTGGGCCCTACGGGACAATTTATCACGGCCAATCCACCCTAACCCACACATCCCTGGGCACTACGGGACAATTTAGCACGGCCAATCCACCCTAACCCGCACATCCCTGGGCACTACGGGACAATTTAGCACAGCCAGTCCCACCCTAACCCGCACATCCCTGGGCACTAGGGGACAATTTAGCCCGGCCAACCCACCCTAACCCGCACATCCCTGGGCACTACGGGACAATTTAGCACAGCCAGTCCCACCCTAACCCGCACATCCCTGGGCACTAGGGGACAATTTAGCCCGGCCAACCCACCCTAACCCGCACATCCCTGGGCACTACGTGACAATTTAGCACAGCCAGTCCCACCCTAACCCGCACATCCCTGGGCACTACTGGACAATTTAGCACGGCCAATCCACCCCAACCTGCACATCCCTGGGCACCACGGGACTCCACCCTAACCCGCACATCCCTGGGCACTACGGGACAATTTAGCACAGGCCAGTCCCACCCTAACCCGCACATCCCTGGGCACTACGGGACAATTTTGCACAGCCAACCCACCCTAACCTGCACATCCCTGGGCAACACGGGACTCCACTCTAACCCGCACATCCCTGGGCACTACGGGACAATTTAGCACAGGCCAGTCCCACCCCAACCCGCACATCCCTGGGCACCACGGGACTCCACACTAACCCGCACATCCCTGGGCACTATGGGACAATTTAGCACGGCCAACCCACCCTAACCCGCACGTCCCTGGGCACTATGGGACAATTTATCACGGCCAATCCACCCTAACCCGCACGTCCCTGGGCACTACGGGACAATTTAGCACGGCCAATCCACCCTAACCCGCACATCCCTGGGCACTATGGGACAATTTATCACGGCCAATCCACCCTAACCCGCACATCCCTGGGCACTACGGGACAATTTATCACGGCCAATCCACCCTAACCCACACATCCCTGGGCACTACGGGACAATTTAGCACGGCCAACCCACCCTAACCCGCACATCCTTGGGCACTACGGGATAATTTAGCACGGCCAATCCACCCTAACCTGCACATCCCTGGGCACTACGGGACAATTTATCACGGCCAATCCACCCTAACCCGCACATCCCTGGGCCCTACGGGACAATTTAGCACGGCCAATCCACCCTAACCCGCACATCCCTGGGCACTACAGGACAATTTAGCACGGCCAATCCCACCCTAACCCGCAGATCATTGGACTGTGGGAGTTAACCCACACAGACACAGGGAGAACGTGCAAACTCCGCCATAGACAGGCACCCAAGGGAGGAATCAAACCCGGGTCCCTGCCACCGTGAGGCAGCAGTGCTGACTGCTGGGCAACTGGCAAAGTGGCACTGAGTGTTAAAAATCTGCTGTAAAACCAAAGAAAATCTGTTTATGTTTCCCTCAGTAGTTGCTGTTAAGCTCTAACACTACATTAACAAGACAGAGACTTTTGAGGGTGAAACTGTGGTGTGCCTCCTGCAAACAAGTTGAAGACCACAGAGGCTGGGGTTACCGAGTACATTCAAAAATGATAAATAACCCTTCTTTTAGATATTTAAGGCAGTAAGGGCTGTGGACAGAAATGGTGGCTTTGAGACTGAAAATGTTTCACGATTATACTAATAGATTGAGACAGTAGGAGCTGCGGATGCTGGAGAATCCGAGATAACACGGTGTGGAGCTGGATGAACGCAGCAGCAGAATTTCAGCTCTGGACCCTTCTTCAGCTTTCCTGCTCGGCCTGCTGGGTTCATCCTGCTCCGCACCTTGTTCTCTCGAAACTTATAGACTGACAGGCCTAATCTGGTGCTTAGTTTCTATAAACACTTCTGGAGAAGAAATTCACAGATCAGCATTCTGACTGGCGAAAATAAAAATCAAAAGACTGGTTATTGCACATTTTAAAAGTATCAAACACAACTGCTTCTGAAAACAAAGCCAGAATTAGCTAGATAATGACCGAGGCCCCCTCATTTCTTTGCAAAGATGATTTTCGCTACCTTGCCTTCATCGCTCAGACCCTTTGAGTGTAGGAGCTGGGGACGTCATTGTTGAGGTTGTACAGGGGTTCGGTGAGGGTCTTCTGGAGCACAGTGTCCCATTCTGGTCTCCCTGTTACAGGAAGGGTGTTATTAAACTGGAGAGGGGTCGGGAGAGATTTCCCGGGAATGGAGGGTGTGAGTTGTAGAGAAAAGCTCGGTCTTTTCACCCTGGAGTGCAGGAGGTTGAGAGATAACCTTAGTGAGAATTATAAAATAACGAGGGGTATAGATAGGGTTAATGATCGGTGTCTTTTCCCAAGGATGGGGCATTTCAAGACTAGGGGGCACATTTTTAAGCTAAGAGAGATTTAAATAAGACATGAGGGGTAAATGTTTTCTTCGCATAAGAGTGGTTTGTGTGTGCAATGAATTTCCAGAGGAAGCGGTAGATGTAGGCACAGTTACAATGTTTAAAATACATCTGGATGGATGGTTAAGTAGGGAAGGTTTGGAGGGACATGGGCCAGGAGGAGCTACTTTCGTTTGGGATCATGGACGGGTTGGGCTGAAGGGTCTGTTTTGGTGCTCTATGACTATTTGACTGCCTCCCCAGTTTGTCTCTATTCATAACACCCATCTTTTTACCATGTGTGAGCAGGTGTGTGTCTGTGTACGTGAGAATGTGTGTACACGTGTGTGTGTACGCGCGTGCGTCTGTGTGTACGTGTGTACACGCGCGTGTGTGTCTGTCTGTGTACGCGCGTCTGTGTACGCGAGAATGTGTGTACACGTGTGTGTGTACGCGCGTGCGTCTGTCTGTGTACGTGTGTGTACGCACGTGCGTGTGTGTCTGTCTGTGTACGTGTGTGTGTGTACACGCCTGTGTATGCACATGTGTGTGTGTGTGTGTGAGAGAGAGAGAGTGAGAGTGTGTGTGTGTGTGTATATATACGTACAAGAGAGAGAATTGTGGTGTTTGTAAGGTGGTGGGTGGTTTTAAGTTACATCCTGATAGTTCACAATTTTTCAGCCGTGACTCGGAGTCTGTTTAGTTGTAGCAAAGTGATTTTTTTTGTTAATAAGTACAGAAAATTGATCTGTGCTATCAAGCTGGGCCTGAAACATTGGAAATTCGGCATTATTTTAAAAATGCCCTTTTTCCCCTTTTCTCCAGGGTGGAGGAAGGACAGATTCACTCAACAGAAGAGCTGACAACACAAAACGGAAGGAGATAACAAAAGGGGCTGCTAAAAGAGACAAATGGTGCGGTCTGCAAGCTGGGAGAGTGACACCCGGAGAAATTAACAGCATCATGACATCTGGGTGTGCATCTGATTTGTACAGCATAGAAACAGACCCTTCGGCCCAACCAGTCCATGCTGAACGCAATCCCAAGCTAACCTTGTCCCACCTGCCTGCTCCTGGCTCACCCTAGAGAAGACAACTGTCATTCACCCTACCCATACCCTTCATGATTTTATAAACCTCAATCAGGTCACCCCTCAATCTCCTACACTCCATTGTTAGAAGTCCCAGCTTTTCTTTATAACTCATGCCCAGCAACTTCCTGGGAAATCTCTTCTGAACCCTCTCCAGTTTAATCACATCCTTCCTGTAACAGGGCGACCAGAACCGGACACCGTCCTCCAGAAGACCCTCACCCACGACCCTGTACAACCTTGACATGACGTCCCCAGCTCCTACACTCAGAGTCTGAGCGATGAAGTGTGAAAAATGCCTCCTTAACCCCCCTGTCTAGCTGTGACACAAACTTCAAACAATTATGTACCCAAATCCTGAGCTCTCTCTGTTCTACAGCATGACCCCAGGGCCCTACCATTAACTGTATAAATCCTGCCCTTGTTAGTTTCACCAAAATGCAACTCCTCGCATTTACCCAAATTAAACCCCATCTGCCACCTCCTCAGATCATTGAGCCAAATGATCAAGATCCCTTTGTAAGCTTCGATAACCTTCTTCACCGTCCACCGCGCCTCCAATCATGGTGCCATCCACAAACGCCTGGCCTGGGACTGTTACAATTTGGGTACATTGGCTGCAGGGCTGGCCTGACTGTGGTTTAAAGTTTTAGCAAAGATCGGTATATTCTACATACTGGACAGTATACATTCCAAGCGAACCAGAATAATGTTGCTTCATCGGAGGCCTCACTGACGATGTTACCGAGCATGGTGACGAAACTTCTGAAGGAGAACAAGCCAGCTCGGCGAGCATGTCAACGTTTAACTGAAGTTTCCCTGAGGAAGGGGGAGAGGGGAACAACGCAAACATGCAACTCTCCGGCTGCCCACTCCCTCCAGAAAATGCTCTGCCTTTCTCACTCTCGCACCCTGTCCTCAGTCTTTGGCGACCCCAAATCGCAGTGCATGGCGCCGGGGCTCCCTTTGTCACTCTGTGTGGGGGTCGCTGCCGACAGCCAAACCCAGCCCCTAGGGGAGCCCCTGTGGCCGTAAAGGGAGTCGATGAGGTGCGTTTGTATAGTGCCTTGGACTCAGGAGAAAGCCTGCGCTGCCCGATGGGACAAAGCCAGAAGGCGGGGAGGTGCGAGCGAGCGGAACCAAAGAGGTCGGGTTTGAGAGGAGTCGGCAAGGAGGAGGGGGAAAGATTTGGGGGGTGGTATTCCAGAACTCGGTAACCCTCTCCCAATTCCCCAATCTCAACAGGACAGCGAAGGGACGGGCATCATGAGGGCCGCAGCCAGAGGTCTGAATGAAGAGCTGCATAGTTGGGAGAAATTGCGGGGGTTAGGGGAGGGCGAGCGAGGGAGAGACATGAACAGGAGGGTGACAGGGTGGGGTTAACCCTGAGCAATGAACACTGAAGGAGGAGTCCAGCAGAAATGGAGACGGAGTCAAACACTCACTGTGTACCAATCAGACAACACTGTGTCGACGTAAGGTTCATCATCCAGACCTAGCAATCTTTATTACTGTTTAAAACGAATTCACACTTATATACAGAGTAAAGCTCCCTCTACACTGTCCCCCCCCCAATCAAACACTCCCAGGGACAGCACAGGGTTAGATACAGAGTAAAGCTCCATCTACACTGTTCTCCCCCAATAAAACACGCCCAGGGACAGGGACAGCACAGGGTTAGATAGAGTAAAGCTCCCTGTACACTGTCCCCCCCCATCATACATTCCCAGGGACAGGGACAGCACGGGGTTAGATAGAGTAAAGCTTCCTCTACACTGTCCCCCCCCCATCAAACACTCCCAGGGACAGCATGGGGTTAGATACAGAGTAAAGCTCCCTCTACACTGCAGGTAAGGATGGTCTCTCATTTCTCCCTGGGCCTCAATGAGGACAGTGAGAAACAATAGCTACCCAGTCAGGGAGCAAGACAGGAGGGGGGGGGGGGGGGGGATACCAGGGGAACGGGGGGTGGGGGAGGGGTCAACTGAAGACACTGGTGACCCCCAGCCCACTCCCCAATCTGTGGCCTGTCAATCGAGGCAATTCGTTCTCGGAGGGTGCTGCCCGCCCCCCCCCCCGCACACAGAAGGTGGGGGGGGGGGGGGGGGGTTGGGAGTGGGAGGGGGGGGAGGGGGGGGGAGGAGGGGGAGTGGGGGGAGGGGGAGGTTGGGAGTGGGGGGAGGGGGAGTGGGGGGGAGGGGGGAGGGGGAGGTTGGGAGTGGGGGGAGGGGGAGGTTGGGAGTGGGGGGAGGGGGGTGGGGGGGTTGGGAGTGGGGGGAGGGGGAGGTTGGGAGTGGGGGGGGAGGTTGGGAGTGGGGGGGGGGTTGGGAGTGGGGGCTAGTCTGGGTCACGTGGGCGGCACGGCCTGCTTAATGATGATCTTCTGCCGGCCCCGGGTGCCGGCCTCCAGCTGGGCGCTGCCCGTGGCCGGCGGCGGGTTGGGCAGGCCGTGGGCCGTGATGTACTTCTTGTAGGCCTCGCGGATGATCTTGAAGGCGCGGGTGTTGGCGTAAGGGATGTCGGTGATTGGGTCGCGGTACAGCGCCGGCTTGTGGGTGACCGGGCAGAGCTCGCGGGCCGGCGCCCGGGGAGCCCGCTGCCTGGGGAAGAACCGCTCGAAGGTGGCGTCGTCGCTGAAGGTGACAAAGTTGCGCAGGCAGCGGCCTACCGGAGCGAGGACGGACAGCGAGGGTCCCTCGGAGGAGGCCTGCGGCTCGTGGTCCAAGCCCTCCACGTCCACGTTCTCCTCCTTCACGTTGATCTCGGTGATGAGGGGCATCGTGACCGAGTGGAAGCGGATGGTGGGGCCCACGCACTTGCGCTTCTTCAGAACCTGCTTCTTCTTGTCGGCCTCCAGCCGCTCGTAGTTCTCCAGCGAGCGCAGGTTGATCTCCTCGGTGGCCTTGGCCTCAGCCAGCAGCTCCTCCTGCGTCAGCTGGCGGCTCTCGGCATGAGGGGCTTTGCGCAGGCGCCGAGGCTGCACCTGGCGCTCCTGGACACGCAGGTAGGTGAGGCGCGTGTGCTCGGTGGTCGACTGTCGCACAGACTTACGGCCACCTATCACACGGGAGGGAGAGAGGGGCAGACAGAGAGAGGGAGAGGGAGAGGGGGACAGACAGAGAGAGAGAGAGAGAGAGAGAGAGAGGGGGGGACAGACAGACAGAGAGAGAGAGAGAGAGAGAGAGAGAGAGGGGGGGACAGACAGAGAGAGAGAGAGAGAGAGAGAGAGAGAGAGAGAGAGAGAGGGACAGACAGACAGAGAGAGAGAGAGAGAGAGAGAGGGACAGACAGACAGAGAGAGAGAGAGAGAGACAGAGGGGGACAGACAGACAGAGAGAGAGAGAGACAGAGGGGGACAGACAGAGAGAGAGAGAGAGAGAGGGACAGACAGACAGAGAGAGAGAGAGAGAGAGAGAGAGGGGGACAGACAGAGAGTGAGAGAGAGAGAGAGAGAGGGACAGACAGACAGAGAGAGAGAGAGAGAGAGAGGGGGGGACAGACAGACAGAGAGAGAGAGAGAGAGAGAGAGAGAGAGAGGGACAGACAGACAGAGAGAGAGAGAGAGAGAGAGGGGGACAGACAGAGAGAGAGAGAGAGAGAGAGAGAGGGGGGGGGGGACAGACAGACAGAGAGAGAGAGAGAGGGGGACAGACAGACAGAGAGAGAGAGAGAGAGAGAGGGGGACAGACAGAGAGAGAGAGAGAGAGAGAGAGAGGGACAGACAGACAGAGAGAGAGAGAGAGAGGGACAGACAGACAGAGAGAGAGAGAGAGAGAGAGAGAGAGAGGGGGGGACAGACAGAGAGAGAGAGAGAGAGAGAGAGAGAGACAGACAGAGAGAGAGAGAGAGAGAGAGAGAGAGGGGGACAGACAGAGAGAGAGAGAGAGACAGAGGGGGACAGACAGAGAGAGAGAAAGAGAGACAGAGGGGGACAGAGAGAGAGAGAGAGAGGGACAGACAGAGGGAGAGAGGGACAGACAGACAGAGAGAGAGGGACAGACAGACAGAGAGAGAGGGACAGACAGAAGAGAGAGAGAGAGAGAGGGACAGACAGACAGAGAGAGAGGGACAGACAGAAGAGAGAGAGAGAGAGGGACAGACAGACAGAGAGAGAGGGACAGACAGAAGAGAGAGAGTGAGAGGGACAGACAGAAGAGAGAGAGAGAGAGAGAGAGAGAGAGAGGGACAGACAGAGAGAGAGACAGAGACAGACAGCGAAAGAGAGAGAGGGAGAGAACGAGAGAGAGTGACAGAGAGAGAAACACACACACACAGACGGACAGACAGGGTGAGAGACACAGAGAGAGGGGGAGACACACAGGTGGACAGCAAGCGACAGGGAGCGACAGAAAGAGAGAGAGAAAGACAGGGGAGACAGAGACAGAGATTGGAGTCAGGTTGAAACTGGGCATCAACCTTCTCACCGCACATTACAACATCTGGAATCTCTGGGGAGGTTAAAGCCGCTACAAAAATGTAACTCTAGCATTCCTTGGTCTGGATTGTCCCTCAGTTACAGCCCTCACACCCCCTACAGCGATGTGTGCACAGGAGAATCCCACAAACAAAACACCCAAAGCCTAGGCTTTTTTAAAAATCCTGGTCATGTTAGTTTGTGACTAAAAACCCGCTTTGGCGCCCGCTCCCTCGGCGCCGACCCTCCGACTGCGCCCGCTCCCTCGGCGCCGACCCTCCGACTGCGCCCGCTCCCTCGGCACCCGCTCTGGGAATGTGAACTTTGATTGAGCCTCTAGATTTGCCAAAATAGGAACATTTCAAAGCATCGGAGGTTTAGAATAATATCAAACAGTGGGGAGAGAATCCTGTGGGAAGGGGGGGTGGTTTTGCTCCTGTGGGGAGTGTGGGGAGTGTGGGGGTGGGAATGGCGTACTCGCTCCCGCGGGGTGTGGGGGTAATCCTGCTGCAATGTCAGAACGCGGCGTTGAGGACAAAGGGGCTTGTGAGCTCTCACGCAGTTCCCAAGAGGACATGGCAGCACTTACACTCTCCGAATTCATCTTGTTGTTCCACAATGTCCCCTTTCTCCGTCTTTAGCTTGTCAAAGTCGCTGGAGCTGCTGGCTGGCTTCTTCACCCTGGCAGTGGGTCGGGCAGATTTGACTCGCTCCTGGAGAGGGGTTTAAGGGGTTGGGGGTGCGGGCACGAGGTCCAAAAGGTTAGACAGAGGCAGCGTGGCCAGCATAACGGAGACAGCAGTGATTGCTTTGTGGGGTGGGGGAGGCCGGAGGCATTCCCAGCCAGTGGAGTTAGCAATCACCAAATGACCGAATGGCCTCTTGTCCCTGTGTAACAGGCTCAAGGAGGGATGGGCTGAATGGCCTCCTGTTCCTGTGTGACAGGCTCATGGAGGGAGGGGCTGAATGGCCTCCTGTTCCTGTGTGACAGGCTCGGTGGGGGGTGGTGCTAAATGGCCTTCTGTTTCTGTGTAACAGTGTTGGGGAGGGCGCTGAATGGCCTCCTGTTCCTGTGTGACAGGCTCGAGGAGGGAGGGGCTCAATGGCCGCCTGTTCCTGGGTGGCAGGCTCGAGGAGGGAGGGGCTCAATGGCCTCCTGTTCCTGGGTGGCAGGCTCGAGGAGGGAGGGGCTCAATGGCCTCCTGTTCCTGGGTGGCAGGCTCGAGGAGGGAGGGGCTCAATGGCTTCCTGTTCCTGTGTGACAGGCTCGAGGAGGGAGGGGCTCAATGGCCTCCTGTTCCTGTGTGACAGGCTCGAGGAGGGAAGGGCTCAATGGCCTCCTGTTCCTGTGTGACAGGCTGGAGGGGGGGTGGGGCTGCGTAGCTGAATGGTTTATCCAGCTTTTCGGCAGATACCACTGCTTTCGTCTCATCCAACATCCAAGAGCAGGAGGCCGTTCAGCGCCCCCCCATCCAAAATCTCTCACATCGGAACAGCATGTGACAATACAGTGGCTTTAAGAAGTGCATTTTGGCCTGGGTTGGTTTGAAGAGAAGTTTTAAGGCAGAGGTATTGAGCAGTCTGCCATGACCACTAGAGTAAACTGCTTGGAAGGCCTTGGGTGTTTTGGTGTTTGAAGCTGGAACAGTAGAAGCAGCCTGAGCGGGCGTGCTCAAGCTATCACAGATCCAGGATTTTTTTAAAGTATTAGCTTTCGAAAGTTGCTGTTGGGATCCTGAAGAAGTGGAAACAATTTTCCCCTCTCTCAATTCCTGCCAGGAACTGGAGGCTCTCTTCCTGGGCTGCTGGATTGCAGGTGAGAAAAAAATCTGTTTTGCTGAATTTACCGTTTTGCCTTGCCACAGGGGTGCGTTTCGGGGGTGTCGCTACATTGGAACAGTTAATTAGTAATAGGTACTGTATTCTATTAAGGTTTCCAATCGAGTTAAGTTATTCTAAATTCTTCTTTCTTTTGTTGCATTTTAACTACAGCGTTTAAAGAAATTGATAATACATTGTGTTTTGCTTAAGGTCGAGTATTGTGACCAATTCAATTGCATCTGGAACATAATAGCTTCCATTTACCTTAAGAAAACATGAGTGTTTCGGCTGCCTTCTAAGAGAGGTTTGTTCTGGTCTGTTCTGTAACTTCAGGCCTCCCCTTCACAACCTAGGTGGATTGGCCATGCTAAATTGCCCGTAGTGTTCAGGGGTGTGTGGGGGACGGGTCTGGGTGGGTTGCTCCAAGGGGCGGTGTGGACTTGTTGGGCCGAAGGGCCTGCTTCCACACTGTAGGGAATCTAATCTAACCTAAGCCTGCTGGGCCACGCTTAGAGAACTGCCTGCGTTATATTTTTGACAGACAATGAGCTAGAGGCAGCTCAGAAAATGTTTTCCAGACTCAGATACCTGGATCCTCTTCTGAGGAGTGGACTTAATAAGTAGAGCCAGACTGAATGGCCTGCTGCTAACTCACACCAGCATCCCACTGGCCACCTGCTGCCGCAGTAGGGGCGGGGAGCTGGCAGCTGTCGATCTCTGAACAGTGCTGGGAGGGTCTCATGTGTTTCGATTACGCACCACCGTCCCAGCTATTCTGCCACCTCTTGCCTTGTACACTTTGGTGATGACCCGCCTCTTTCGCTTGGGCTCGTCGTCCTCCTGGTCGCTGGTCGGTTCGTCCCCCTCATCAATGTCAAAGTCCGAGTCCACCTCATCCTCGCTCTCCGATTGATCCGTGTTGTACTCGTCATCTCCTGATTCCTAGGAGGCCGAGTGCGAGTGAGAGCCAGAGGCAGAGCGAGAGAGAGAGACACAGAAAACAGCATGTTAGAATTGAACAGAGCACAGCAAAACTGACACAGAGACCCGTTAATCGAAACAGGCGGCATAATACCTCGGTGGTTAGCAATGCTGCCTCACGGCGCCAGTGACACAGGTTCAATTCCACCCTCGTTCTGTGAGGAGATGGCACCGTCTCGCCCCTTGGGTTTACTCCGGATGTCAGAGTCACACAGCAAAGAAGCAGGCCCTTCTTTCAAACCCGTCTGTGCCGGCCAGATATCCTAAATTAACCAAGTCCCATTTGCCAGCGCGCGGCCCCTATCACTCTAACCCCTTCCTATCCATGTCCCCATCCCGATGCCTTTTAAATGCTGTAACTGTACCAGCCCCCACCCACTTCCTCCTTCCATACACACACCACTCTCTGTGTGAAGAAGTTACCCCTCAGGTCCCTCTCCCCTCTCACCTTAAACCTATGCCCCTCTAGTTTTGGACTCCCCCCTACCCCTGGGGGAAAAGACCTTGTCTATCCCCCCTACCCATGCCCCTCATGGTTTTATAAACCTCTATAAGGTCCCCCCTTCAGCCTCCGATGCTCCGGGGAAAACACCCCGAGCCTCTCCCTGTAGCTCAAACCCTCCAACATCCCTGTAAATCTTTCCTGACCCTTTCACAACATCCTTCCTGTAGCAGGGGGACCAGAACTGAACGGTATTTCCAAAGTGACCCTAACCAATGTCCTGTACAGCCGCAACATGACCCTCCCACGCACAGTCTAGGGATGTGCGCGTTCGGGTGGATTGGCCGTGCTAAATTGTCCCCTAGTGCCCAGGGATGTGCGGGTTAGGGCGGATTGGTTGTGCTGTAGTGTTCAGGGATGCGTGGGTTAGGGTGCATTGGCCGTGCTAAATTGTCCCGTAGTGCCCAGGGATGTGCAGGTTAGGGTGGGTTGGCCGTGCTAAACTGTCCCATAGTGCCCAGGGATGTGCTGGTTAGGGTGGATTGGCCGTGCTAAATTGTCCCGTAGTCCCCAGGGATGTGTGGGTTGGGGTGGATTGGCCGTGTTAAATTGCCCCGTAGTGCCCAGGGATGTGTGGGTTAGGGTGGATTGGCCATGTTAAATTGCCCCGTAGTGCCCAGGGATGTGCGGGTTAGGGTGGATTATAGGAGGATGGGTCTGGGTGGGATGCTCCAATGGTCAGTGTGGACTTGTTGGGTTGAAGGGCCTGTTTCCACACGGTCAGGTTCTGTGAATAATTAAAATGGACAAATCCGATTCGGAATTCAGGAGAAACATCATTAACCCAAAAAGTAAGCAGAAACTTCAGGCACGTATGTTTAAAGGGGGATATAAACAGAGGACACTTTGGAGAAACCCAGCGATTCTGGGAGCGATCTGTGGCAAGAGAATGTTCACATCGAATAGCTTCCCTGCTCTGGAAAGCGTCGGAAGGTTTCAGTTCGATGTGAAGTTTTGCAAAATTCCACTTTTCTAACGTCACAAGGGGCATAGATAAGGTGAACAGCCAAGGTCTTATCCTCAGGGTAGTGGAGCTCAAAAGCAGAAGGAGTAGGTTTAAAGTGAAATGGGGAAGATTTAAAAAGGAACTTGAGGGGCAACTCGAGAGACCACAAGGAACTACAGAGAGAGTTGTGTGAACTCCGCGCAGTCTATCATCCAAACAGACTTCCAAACATTGATTCCATCTACACTTCCTGCTGCTTTGGGAAAGTAACCAATGTTAGCAAAGAGCTCTGTCAGCTCTTCATTCGGGCAGAAGATATACAAGTTTTTATACAAGCACCAACAGATTCTAGAACAGCTTCCTCCCCCTGAATGGACCTCTCAAATTTTAAATGCTGATCTCGCTCTTAGTGCGACTTCTCCGCAGCTATAACATTGGATTCCTCGCTCTGTACTATCACGCTGATGCACTTTGTACGGTACTGCATGCAAAACACAACTTCTCACTGTACCTAGGTGCAGGTGACAATAATAAATCAAACCAAGCTTTTCCACACAGAGGGTGGTGCGTGTATGGAATGAGCTGCCAGAGGAAGTGGTGGGGGCTGGTACAGTTACAGCATTTATACAAACAGGGAAAGGTTTAGAAGGATATGATCACACGCAGGCAAATGGAACTAGTTTAGTCCAGGAAACCTGGTCAGCATGGACGGGCTGGACCGAAGCGTCTGTTTCCATTCAGTATGACTTTATGACCCACCTGTTCAACCTACCCAGTTCCTTTCTGATTATAAGAGATAACAAAGTGTGGAGCTGGATGAACACAGCAGGCCAAGCCTCATCTTAGGAGCACAAAAGCTGACGTTTCGGGCCTGGACCCTTCATCAGAGCTTTTGATGCTGCTGGGCCTGCTGTGTTCATCCAGCCCCACACTTTGTTATCTTGGATTCCCCAGCATCTGCTGTTCCCATTATCTCCTTTCTGATTATGTTTTGCCTCTGAATTTAAGGGATGGGGCAGAGGGGGGGGGATATAGGTACAGGATAAAAACACTAAGGGAGAAAGGGATAGAAGGAGATGAACAGGGGAATAGGAGAAGGCCGTTGTGGAGTAGAATGGGGATATATGGAGGGAGGCCCAGGCCTGACATTAAGCATTGGGGGAAGCTGCAAAGCATTTATAACTGAAACAAACACAAAAAGCAGAAATTGCTGATTTTTCATGTGAATTTTGAATTGGCTGTGCGAGTTTTTATACTGTTGGCAGGTCTTAGTTTAAAAAAAACCAAAAAGAAAGTCATGGTAATTTTGATGGTGGGAAGGTCGCTCAGTTGTGCATAATAGCATTTTGGAGTGTAGGAAAAGAAAGAGGGAAATTTCCAGGGAAAACCAGCAGGTCTGGCAGTAAGGAAAACACATTTAATGAATTTAATGTTAAAGTCTGGTGAGAAGGGTAAAGTGGGTCACTGGAGTCATACCACACTGAAACAGACCCTTCGGTCCAACCTGTCCATGCCGACTATAATCCCAAACTAAACTAGTCCCACCTGCCTGCTCCTGGCCCATATCCCTCCAAACACTTCTTATTCATGTACTTATCCAAATGTCTTTTAAATATTCTTAACGGTACCTGCATTAACCATTTCCCCGGGCAGTTCACTCCAGGTTCTCATAAATATTTTCTGAACCCTCTCAAATTAATATCATTCGTTTTGCAGGGCAACCAGAACTAGACACAGTGCTCCAGAAGACACCTCACCATTAAATGTCTCCAAGAAGGAGTTAGATATAATTAGAGTCAAACAACACAGAAGCAGACTCTTCAGCCCAACTAATCCACACTGACCAGGTTTCCCCCAAGCTAAACTAGTCTCACGTGCCTGTGTTTGGCTCATGTCTCTCCAAACCGTTCCTATTCCTGTACTTACCCAAATGTCTTTTAAACGTTGTAACTGTGGCTGCACTCCGCATCCTCTGGAAGTTCATTCTACATACAAACCACTCTCTGTGTAAAAAAAATTGCCCCTCATGTCTTGTTTTCAATCTTTCTCCTCTCACCTTAAAAAATTCTGCCTGGTTTTGAAATTCCCCCAGTCTAGGGAAAAACTTTTCACCCTGTCCGTGCCTCTCATGATTTTATAAACCTCTGTAAGGTCAGCCCACAACCTCCTACACTCCAGAGGAAAAAAGGTCCCAGCCTCTCGCCATAACTTAAACCCTTCATTCCAAGCAACATCCCGGCAAATCTCTAGTAAAACTCGAAACGTTACCTCTGTTCTCTCTCCTTCCACCAGACTTGCTGGGTTTCTACAGCAAACTTCAGCTTTTGTTTTGGGTTTCCAGTATCTTAGAACATAGAACATAGAACAGTACAGCACAGAACAGGCCCTTCAGCCCACAATGTTGTGCCGACCATTGATCCTCATGTATGCACCCTCAAATTTCTGTGACCATATACATGTCCAGCAGTCTCTTAAATGACCCCAATGACCTTGCTTCCACAACTGCTGCTGGCAACGCATTCCATGCTCTCACAACTCTCTGCGTAAAGAACCTGCCTCTGACATCCCCTCTATACTTTCCACCAACCAGCCTAAAACTATGACCCCTCGTGCTAGCCATTTCTGCCCTGGGAAATAGTCTCTGGCTATCAACTCTATCTATGCCTCTCACTATCTTGTATACCTCAATTAGGTTCCCTCTCCTCCTCCTTTTCTCCAATGAAAAGAGACCGAGCTCAGTCAACCTCTCTTCATAAGATAAGCCCTCCAGTCCAGGCAGCATCCTGGTAAACCTCCTCTGAACCCTCCCCAAAGCATCCACATCCCTCCTACAATAGGGCGCCCAGAACCGGACGCAGCACTCCAAGTGCGGTCCAACCAAAGTTTTATAGAGCTGCAACAAGATCTCACGACTCTTAAACTCAATCCCCCTGTTATTAATGTCAACTTTCATTAAAATCCATCCAGGATCAAAAACTGCATTGATTTGGAAAATGTGCAAGACTAGGGATTAGATTACAATCACACCGTTTAATTTTCTAGGGTTTGGATCATCGTATTGCTGCTTCTAACACACTCCCTGGCATCTGGAGGGGTACATGAATTGGGAAGGTTTAGGAGGATACGGGCCAAATGTTGGCAGATGGGACTAGATTCATTTAGGATATCCGGTCAGCATGGACTGGTTGGGCCGAAGGATCTGTTTCCTGACTGTATGATCGTATATGACCATAAGACAGGAGCAGAAATTGGGCCATTCGGCTCATCAAGTCCACTCCGCCATTCAATCGTGGCTGATAAGTTCTTCAACAACATTCTCCCCGTAACCCTTGATAATCAAGAACCTATCTATCTCAGTATTAAATGTGCTCAATGGCTTGGCCTCCACAGCCTTCTGTGGCAGTGAATTCCATAGATTCACCACTCTCTGGCTGAAGAAGCTTCTCTCTTATCTCCGTTCTGACAGGTCTTCCCTTTACTCTAAGGCTGTGCCCTCAGGTCCTAGTCTCTCCTACAAATGAAAACATCTACACAACATCCACTCTGTCCAGGCCATTCATTATTATATAAGGTTCAATTAGAACCCCCTCATCCTCCTAAACTCCAACGGGTATTGTCCCAGAGTCCTCAAATGTTCCTTATATGTTAAGCTTTTCATTCCTGGGACCATTCTTCTGACCCTCCTCTCAACCCACTCCAGGGCCAGTACATCTTCCCCGAGATATTGGGCCCAAAACTGCACACAATACTCCAAATGTAGCCTGACCACAGCCTTATAAAGCCTCAGTAGTACATCCCTGCTTTTAAATTCAAGTTCTCTGAAAATAAATGCCAACATTGCATTAGCCTTGCTTACTACTGACTCAACCTGCAAGCTTACTTTGAGAGAACGGGACTAGATTAATTTAGCAAAGCAGGTCAGTACGGACAAGATGGGCTGAAGTGTCTGTTTCCACGCTTTGAAACCCCACATGTGACGAGATTAATTTAGGATAGGAGGTCAGCATGGACTGGTTGGGCTGAAGGGGCTAGTTCCACGCTGTATGACACTTTATGGGACTAGGTTAATTCACGATAGGGGATCAGCATGGGCTGGTTATGCCAAAGGGTCTGTTTCCTGACTGTATGGCTCTATTTCGGACTAGATTACTTTAGGATAGGCGGGTCAGCATGGACTGGTTGGGCCGAAAGGTCTATTTGAAGCATCTGAAAAAATCTCCCCAGTGCAGGTAAGTGGCACAGCGCTGATTGACAGCGGCGGCAGCCAATGATGACACAAGACATAGTAACCGATAGGAACTAAGCCCAATGGCGGCTGAGATGGGAGGCGTTTCCCGAAGTGGCCCCGCCCCCCAGACAGCAAGCTCGGTTGCGCCCGCTTGTCCCTTCCAAGATGGCGGCGGCCTCCCGCCACCTTGGGCGAGCTCTCCCTCTTCTTTTAAAGTCCCTCTTTCTCCTTCACCTCATGGAAACCCCCGTAGGTCGTCATGTAGAAGTCATCGTCCTCCTCGGCCTCCAGCAGCCGCGACATGCGGTTACCGGCATTTTTCCTCGACGGCCGGTTCTCCGCCAGGCTCATGGCGCCGCCGTCTCCTGCTTCTCCGTTCGAGCCGCTCGGAGTGCGCTCGGTCGCGCCTGCGCGTCTTCCTCCCACTGGTCCTCCAGGACGTGACGATCGATCCCGGAGAACGTCGATCGAGAAACACCACTTCCCTATTGGCTACTTATTTCAGTGAGGGGTTTGGGATGAATCAATGAGGGGTGATTTTAATTTTATTTAAGAAAATCCTTCCTCAGGTCCTGAGTTGCTTTTTGTGAAAGAATCCAGTTGTCCGCACTCAAACCTGTACAACCCTCGGTTGGCTATTCGACTGGATGAGGCATCACCCCCAGCACTCATCCCCACGTACATACTGCGCAATCATGTTCGTAAATGGGTAATTAATTCTTCCACCGTCCCCCTCCCAAACCAGACCAAGTCTTACACGTGACTCCAGACCCATTGGCAACGGTGGGGTCACCTCCCCTGAAACTGTGTGTGCCAGGCATCCAGCTCAAGGGGTAGTAAGTGACAAAAGAGATACCAGTAATGCCGCATTGTCCGAAAGGGTTAAATGAAGACAGACTAACATATCCACAAGGGCACTCACCAATTTTTACAGATGCACCATAGAAAGCATCCTGTCTGTAAACTGCTCTTCCCAAGATCACGAGAAATTACAGACAGTGGCCCAGCCCATCACACAAACCAGCCTCCCATCTGTTGACTCAGTCTACACTTCCCACTGCCCTTGGGAAAGCACCTAACATCATCAAAGACCCCCTCCCACCCAGTTATATTCCCTCCCATCCTCTACTGCCGAAAGAAGATACAAAAGTTTGAAAAGATATACCAACAGATTCAAGAGCTGCTTCTTCCCTGCTGATATCAGATTTATGAACCTCTCACATACTATAGTCCATCGCTGCCTGTCTCTGTGTGTCTCTGTATGTGTCCATTATTCTGTAAGTCTGTGTAAATGTCGGTGTGGTGTCTATATCTGTCTCCATCTGTTTCTGTGCCTCTGTACATCTGTGTATGTGTCTCTGTATGTCTTGGTGTCTCAGTATGTCTGTTTCTGTGTATATGCCTGTGTGTGTCTCAGTATGTCTGTTTCTGTGTGTCTGTCTCTGTGTGTATGTCTCTGTGTGTCTCTGTATGTCTGTCACTGTGTGTATGTCTGTGTGTGTCTCAGTATGTCTGTTTCTGTGTGTCTGTCTCTGTGTGTATGTCTGTGTGTGTCTCTGTATGCCTGTCACTGTGTGTATGTCTGTGTGTGTCTCTGTATGTCTGTCGCTGTCTGTATGTCTGTGTGTGTCTCTGTATGCCTGTCGCTGTGTGTGTCTTTGTATGCCTGTCGTTGTGTGTATGTCTCTGTGTGTCTGTATGTCTGTCGCTGTGTGTATGTCTGTGTGTGTCTCTGTATGCCTGTCGCTGTGTGTATGTCTCTGTGTGTCTCTGTATGTCTGTCGCTGTGTGTGTCTCTGTATGTCTGTCGCTGTGTGTATGTCTGTGTGTGTCTCTGTATGTCTGTCGCTGTCTGTATGTCTGTGTGTGTCTCTGTATGCCTGTCGCTGTGTGTGTCTTTGTATGCCTGTCGTTGTGTGTATGTCTCTGTGTGTCTGTATGTGTGTGTGTCTCTGTATGTCTGTCGCTGTGTGTATGTCTGTGTGTGTCTCTGTATGTCTGTTGCTGTGTGTCTGCCTCTGTGTGTCTGTCTGTGTGTATGTCTGTCTGTTATGACCTTGGGCAGAGCAGTTACTATCCGAAGCTGTGATGCATTGGACCAGATGCTTTCTACGAGAGAAAGCAGAGTTGGCATGTTTGGGTCCAGTGGCCCGTCTTTCGAATTTCCCAAGAGGCGCGAAACATTAACCCATCCACAGATACTGCCAGACCAGCTGATTTTTGCCAGTGATTTCCATGATTGCTTCTGATTTGCAGCATCTTTCCCTGAGGCGAATACGTGAGAGCAGGGGGCTGTGGAATTCCCTGCCGCAGAAAGCAAGAAGGAGCCAAAGTAGCAGTTAATGGCACAGTTATCTTTTTATTACCCTGTGCTGGAGTGGCTCAGTGGTTAGCGCAACAGCCTCACTGCGCCAAGGACCTGGGTTTGATCCCACCCTTGGGCGACTGTCTGTGTGGAGTTTGCACATTCTCCCCGTGTCTCTGTGAAGTTGCACGGTATTTTTTTCAGATTCTTATGTTCTTTCTAATTTACCTCAGTGTAACTATTTATTGTTCAGTCGAAAGGCCGTGTGAAATATGGCTATTGTGATTAGGCAGAATGTTTGCTCAGACAATCACCGCGGAAGGCTATTCGGCCCATCCAGTCCGCACCGACTCTGCAACCAGCATCCCACCTCTCCCCCTCTGGACGTGGACTGGACTTTTCCGATTGTGGGTCGGTCCTGAGCGAGGGGGCCACGGCGACATGACGGGGCGGAGACGAGGGCATCCGCTTCTGTCGGAGGCTTTGGACCTCACGGGGACGGGATTTCCTCTCAGGCCAGGAGTCGGAGGGATCATGGAATTCGCCGCAGTGACGATCGCCTCAAACCGCTGGGGCTCGAGGGGGCCAAATGGCCTGCTCCGAGTCAACACGCAGACGCTGGGGAACCGCAGGAGGTCGGGCGGCAGTGAGAGACATCAACGGTCTTTGACCCGAGAGCCACAGGACTCATGGCACACTTCAAAAACAACAGGGAGAGGTCAGTTCAACATCTGTCCTCCTTCTACAGTGGTAGGAGGTTTGCAAACCTGTTGTTGGTGAGCCCTGCCTTTGTGCAAACTGTTTTATGGTTTTACAGGGTTTCACCATCAGATTGCACTGATCAGGTGGATTGATGACTTCTGACCTCGGTCGTCAGGATCAGTTATCTCCGATAAACCAGTTATCGATTGATCAGAGCCCTCCCCCATACCCACGACATTGTTCAGAGAAATAATCCAGTCTCCAAGCGTGCATGCGGGATTATCGCGGGACTGTGGATCCGGGAGACGTTCCGGGGACCTGGATTCGAAGACCGCCCACGGCAGATGGTGGAATTTGAATCCAATAAAATATTTGGAATTCAGAATCTAACTGACGAAAGCACAAGGTAGGGGTGGAGGTGAGATACACCTTTGGGACAGGGTAAAAATACAGCACAGCCTTGTGGGCCGAAGGGCCTGTGCTGTTGTGTGTTATAATGATGAATCCCTTGTTGGAAAAACCCAACTGGTTCCTTCATGTCCTTTCGGGAAGGAAGCGACCATCCTGACCTGGTCTGGCCCAAATGTGTGATTCCAGACCCATAGCAATGTGGTTGATGGTTAATTGCACCCCCCCCCCCCAGGCCACCGGGCAATTAGGGATGGGGCAATAAATGCTGCCGTGCGAGCATCACCCTCATCCCGTGATGGGAGAGCGAACAAATTTTCTTCACCACCCAACCCCCCCCCCCGCAACAACAACACCATTGGTGACCCTCACACACATTTACAACCAGGGGAAAGCACAACGCTACCCAACCCCTTCAACACTCACCCTCCGACAGCGCCCGCTCCCTCAGCACTGACCCTCCGACAGCGCCCGCTCCCTCAGCACTGACCCTCCGACAGCGCCCCCTCCCTCAGCACTGACCCTCCGACAGTGCCCGCTCCCTCAGCACTGACCCTCCGACAGCGCCCGCTCCCTCAACACTGACCCTCCAACAGTGCCCGCTCCCTCTGCACTGACCCTCCGACAGCGCCCGCTCCCTCGGCACTGACCCTCTGACAGCGCCCACTCCCTCGGCACTGACCCTCTGACAGCGCCCGCTCCTTCAGCACTGACCCTCTGACAGCGCCCGCTCCCTTGGCGCTGACCCTCTGACGGTGCCCGCTCCCTCGGCGCTGACCTTCCGACGGTGCCCGCTCCCTCGGCGCTGACCCTCCGACTGCGCCCGCTCCCTCAGCACTGACCCTCTGACAGCGCCCGCTCCCTCGGCGCTGACCCTCTGACAGCGCCCGCTCCCTCGGCACTGACCCTCTGACAGCGCCCGCTCCCTCAGCACTGACCCTCTGACAGCGCCCGCTCCCTCAGCACTGACCCTCTGACAGCGCCCGATCCCTCGGCACTGACCCTCTGACAGCGCCCACTCCCTCGGCACTGACCCTCTGACAGCGCCCGCTCCTTCAGCACTGACCCTCTGACAGCGCCCGCTCCCTTGGCGCTGACCCTCTGACGGTGCCCGCTCCCTCGGCGCTGACCTTCCGACGGTGCCCGCTCCCTCGGCGCTGACCCTCCGACTGCGCCCGCTCCCTCAGCACTGACCCTCTGACAGCGCCCGCTCCCTCAGCACTGACCCTCTGACAGCGCCCGATCCCTCAGCACTGACCCCCGGACAGCGCCCGCTCCCTCAGCACTGACCCTCCGGCGCCCGCTCCCTCGGCGCTGACCCTCCGACGGTGCCCGCTCCCTCGGCGCTGACCCTCCGACGGTGCCCGCTCCCTCGGCGCTGACCCTCCGGTGCCCGCTCCCTCGGCGCTGACCCTCCGGTGCCCGCTCCCTCGGCGCTGACCCTCCGGTGCCCGCTCCCTCGGCGCTGACCCTCCGACGGTGCCCGCTCCCTCGGCGCTGACCCTCCGACGGTGCCCGCTCCCTCGGCGCTGACCCTCCGACGGTGCCCGCTCCCTCAGTGCACATACATGGTCTGCAGTGCTGGCTGCCATTCTCGAATTAAGCAGCTTTGGGTGAGTCTTGTCCTGGACGGACGTATGGAATAAAGAACCATGAATAGCAACATAAAAACTCCGAGTTTCACTTCATTGGTTTCCTTGGAGCCTTGCGTTAGCAGTGGTAGTGTCAGTCTCACAGGGCCAGGAGACCCAGGCTCAAGACCAAGCTGCTCCCTGGAGTGTTTAGTAACACCTCTGAACAGGTTAATTCATAACTGTTTCCCAAAATTGTTGTAAGTTTTGTGTTTGCAATCTGTATTACCGCCTCCAGGTGACAGTACTTGCCAAGCCATAAGAATGACTCGCAACAAATACATGCATTTGTGTGGCGCCTATCACTGTCTGAGTCTATCACATTGTTCTTTAAGTGTTTGGAGAATTGTTTTGAGATGCAGTCCTTCCTTGTAATGTCAGCAATGCATCTGCACAAATCAGGATGGCCCTGTTTCGAATGTAAACTGACCTGCAGCATCAGCCTTTAGCTCAGAGACAGGAGGAGCGGCAGATGCTGGAGAATCTGAGATAACAGGGTGTGGAGCTGGATCAGGCCAAGCAGCAACAGAGGAGCAGGGAGGCTGACGTTTTGGGTCTGGGCCCTTCAGAAACACTCCCTCGGCACTGACCCTCCGACAGCGCCCGTTCCCTCAGCACTGACCCTCCGACAGCGCCCGCTCCCTCAGCGCTGACCCTCCGACAGCGCCCGCTCCCTCAGCACTGACCCTCCGACAGCGCCACCGTCCCTCGGCACTGGCCCTCCGACAGCGTCCGCTCCCTCAGCGCTGACCCTCCGACAGTGCCCGCTCCCTCAGCTCTGACCCCCCGACAGCACCCGCTCCCTCAGCGCTGACCCTCTGACAGTGCCCACTCCCTCAGCACTGACCCTCCGACAGAGCCCCCTCCCTCGGCAGTGACTCTCCGACAGCGCCCCCTCCCTCGGCGGTGACCCTCCGACTGCCCGCTCCCTCCGCACTGACCCTCCGACAGTGCCCGCTTCCTCAGCGCTGACCCTCCGACAGCGCCCGCTCCCTCAGTGCTAACCCTCTGACAGTGCCCGCTCCCTCAGCACTGACCCTCCGACAGTGCCCGCTCCCTCCGCACTGACCCTCTGACAGTGCCCGCTTCCTCAGCACTGACCCTCCGACAGCACCCGCTCCCTCAGCGCTGACCCTCCGACAGTGCCCACTCCCTCAGCACTGACCCTCCAACAGAGCCCCCTCCCTCGGCAGTGACTCTCCGACAGCGCCCCCTCCCTCGGCGGTGACCCTCCGACTGCCCGCTCCCTCCGCACTGACCCTCCGACAGTGCCCGCTTCCTCAGCGCTGACCCTCCGACAGCGCCCGCCCCCTCAGTGCTAACCCTCTGACAGTGCCCGCTCCCTCAGCACTGACCCTCCGACAGCGCCTGCTCCCTCAGTGCTAACCCTCTGACAGTGCCCACTCCCTCAGCACTGACCCTCTGACAGTGCCTGCTCCCTCAGCGCTGACCCTCCCCCAGTGCCCGCTCGCTCAGCGCTGACCCTCACCCAGTGCCCGCATGCTCGGCGCTGACACTGTCTATGTGTGTCTCTGTCTGTCTGCGTCTGTGTGTGTGTCTCTGTCTGTCTGCCGGCGTGTGCCTCTGTATGTCTGTCGCTGTGTGTCTCTGTCTGTCTGTGCCTGTGTGTCTATGTCTGTCTGCCTCTGTATGCCTGTCACTGTGTGTCTGCCTGTGTGTGTCTCTGTGTGTCTCTCTGTATGCCTGTCGCTGTGTGTGTCTCTGTGTGTCTGCCTCTGTGTGTCTGCCTGTGTGTGGCTGTCTGTGTGTGCCTCTGTATGCCTGTGGCTGTCTGTATGTCTGTCTGTTATGACTTTGGGCAGAGCAGTTACTATCCGAAGCTGTGATGCATTGGACCAGATGCTTTCTACGAGAGAAAGCAGAGTTGGCATGTTTGGGTCCAGTGGCCCGTCTTTCGAATTTCCCAAGAGGCGCGAAACATTAACCCATCCACAGATGCCGCCAGACCAGCTGATTTTTGCCAGTGACAGAGATAGGGAGGGGGTGTAGGGGGCTGGAGGAGGTGACGGAGATCGGGAGGGGCTGGAGGGTGTGCAGAGATAGGGAGTGGGTGTAGGGTGTGCCAGAGATAGGGAGGGGGTGTGGGGTGTTCACAGATAGGGAGGGGGTGCCAGAGATAGGGAGGGGCTGGAGGGTATGCATAGGGTGTGCCAGAGATAGGGACGGGGTGTTCATTTGCAGCTGAAAACCCATGGTGTGTTTGCACAGGTCGTGTGGGATCACTTTGTGATCCTTTGCCATGAATGCGGAAGTTTGGAGCTCAACGCCCACAATCCTCACAGACGCTGGCCCATCTCTGAGTGCTCGGTGCAATGGGAGCTTCCTCGCTGGCTGAAGCCTGTCATTTTCGATTTGCTGAAGTGCAGATCCCCTTTCAGTTTCTATTCACTGAAGCTGACTCACACCCTTTGCCCTGAGTGTCAGTGCTGGGGAAGGGGGGCGGGGGGGAAGAGTGGGTGCACGGAGTTTATTGTACTCCTCCAGAGTGAGTTGGACAGTCAGCTCGAGGACGTGCAGAGAGCCCCCACACCATTTCACCAAACACTGCAATGCCCGACCTGCATTTAGGTAGCAGCTCCCGCACACTAAAACATTCCCCAAGGCGCTTGATGGGAGCATTCTCACGCAGCATCTAGCTCCGGCCTCTGTGCAGACACGATACAGACAGAAAGTTTCTTCATCTTCTCGGGAGGGGCTCGACGATGGTGGGATCCGACTGGGAATTCCAAATCTCAGCGCCCACACAGTCGCCAAATTGGCAGGGCGAGGGGATTCGGGGATAGTGTGAGGGGCCAGGATTGGAGGAAAGCAGAGATCTCGGAGTGCTGCATGAGGTGACAGACTTAAGGAGGGGGTAGACGGAGTGACAGAGATAGGGAGGCGGGTAGGGGGCTGCAGTAGTGATAATAGCTGCTCCCTCAGCGCTGACCCTCCGACAGCGCCCGCTCCCTCAGCGCTGACCCTCCGACAGCGCCCGCTCCCTCAGCGCTGACCCTCCGACAGCGCCCGCTCCCTCGGTGAATGACAGAGAAACAACTTATTCCACAACTGCATAGGATCAGGCCAGTCCCCCCATTCTCCTCATCCCCCCCCACCCAACTCCCCACAGGATTGAGATCCCCATTTTCCTCCAGCCCCTCCCTATCTCTGTCACCACCACCAGCCCCCTACACCCCCTCCCTCTCTCTGTCATCCCCTCCAGCCCCCTACACCCCCTCCCTCTCTCTGTCATCCCCTCCAGCCCCCTACACCCCCTCCCTATCTCTGTCACCACCACCAGCCCCCTCCCGATCTCTGTCACCCCCCTACACTCCCTCCCTATCTCCGTCACCCCCTCCATCCCCCTACACCCCCTCCCTATCTCTGTCACCACCACCAGCCCCCTCCCGATCTCTGTCACCCCCCTACACCCCCTCCCTATCTCTGTCACCCCCTCCAGCCCCCTACACCCCCTCCCGCCCCCTACACCCCCTCCCTATCTCTGTCACCCCCTCCAGTCCCCTACACCCCCTCCCTATCTCTGTCACCCCCTCCAGCCCCCTACACCCCCTCCCTATCTCTGTCACCCCCTCCAGCCCCCTACACCCCCTCCCTATCTCTGTCACCCCCTACAACCCTCGAAGGCACAAGGCAGCAGTGTGAGGGAATAACACCCCCACTTGTCCTGGATGGGGGGGCAGCTCTGACAAACATTCAAGAAACTCGACGCCGTCCAGGGACAGAGCAGCACCCCCCCCGCACTTGGATTGGCACCACATCCACTAGCACCCGCTCCCTCTGCCCCCGACGCTTAGTCACAGCAGTGTGTACCGTCTACAGCGTCTCCCCAAGTCAGCACCTTCCAAACCCGGGACCTCTACCCCCTGGAAGGGGGCAACAGGGCAGCGGGTACATGGGGACACCAGCCCCCTGCATGTTCCCTTCCAAGCAAACCCCACCCCCAACCACACCTCCTCAAGGTGCACCTAGGGACGAGTTCTATATGGTGGGCCCAGCCAGCGATGCTCAAAGTTCAAATTTATTGATTCATTGTCATGTCTATCGAAACACAGTAAAAAGCTAAATAAAAACCGAAGGAACTGTGCGGATCCTGTAAATCAGGAAGAAAAACAAAGTTGCTGGAAAAGCTCAGCAGATCTGGCAGCGTCAGTGGAGGGGAAAACAGAATTAACGCTTCGGGTCTGGCGAAACTTCCATCAAAACTGATGGAAAACTAGAGCCCAAAGAGAGAGAGAGAGAGAGAGAGAGACAGACAAAGGAGTTGCTAACGATCGGGCTGGGAGGGTGAATAGTTGTTAATGGGGGCTGTGAGCGCCAAACAACAGGGGGGTGTGTAGTGGCAGGCTGTGTGGTAACAAGGCCCGGTGTGTGGGGTAGGGGGCTGGGACAGCGGAGAGTCGAGACCCCAAGACGACACAGTGTGGAGCTGGGTGAACGCAGCAGGCCAGGCAGCATCAGAGGAGCAGGAAGGCTGATGTTTCGGGTCAGGACCCGTCTTCAGATTTATAGTCTCAGTTCTGAAGAAGGGCCTAGGCCCAAAACATCAGCCTTCCTGCTCCTCTGATGCTGCCTGGCCTGCTGCGTTCACCCAGCTCCACACCTTGTTATCCAAGACTTAGAGGCAGACAGCTTACCCAGTTTGAGGAGAGAGAGTCCATTCGACAGGCTGATAATGGCTGGAAAGGGGCTGTTCCTGAACCTGCTGTATCAGGCCACTGTGTATCATGACAGGTTTGTGGGGTATGTTCTCAGCTCAGGTCTGCACCCCCAAAGGCAGCTGAACCCCCCCAATGTGGGGAGAGATGCAAATCGAGGGGGTGGAGGTGAATTACTAGAGAGGCTGGGATTTTGGAGGAGGGTTCAGCTCTCGGAGGGTCAGAGCAGGTAACCCTCCCTACGAGGCCTCAGGAGCCGTCCCCTTCGCCCATTTCCCTGGAGACAGAGAGAGAGTGCCGAGTCGGTGAAGCTGGGTGTGGGTGAGAATGGGGAAGCAGTTAATGTGTGAAAATATTTTTCCTGCAATCGGTACGTGATGGAAATCTGACTTCAAAAGATTTCCCATCGCATCGATCTCGTTACACCTCATGCCTGTACAACACAGAGGCAGGTACAACGGGGCGGGTTTTCCCTTTTGTCAACAGGAGGTTCTGACAAGACACCGAAAAAATGTTCCACTTCTCCGTTTCGGGTTCTTTCCAGGGAAGCAGGAAGTGGCACATTCCTCACGTAATCTCCTCCAGCCCCCAACAACCCCTGCCTATCCCTGTCACCCCGATACACCCCCTCCCTATCTCCGTCACCCCCCTGCACCCCCTCCCTATCCCTGTCACCCCGACACACCCTCACCCAATCTGCGATACCCCCTCCATCCCCCTACACCCCTCCCTATCTCTGTCTCCCCCCTACACCCCCTCCCTATCTCTGTCACCTCCTCCAGCCCCTACACCACCTCCCTATCTCTGTCACCCACTACACCCCCTCCCTATCTCTGTCACCCCCTCCAGCCCCCTCCCAATCTCTGTCACGTCCTCCAAGATCTCTGTGTTCCTCCAATCCCAGCCTCTCAAGACCCCCCTACCCCTGTTTCCCATCCTCTGCCACTGGGGGCCATGCCTTCAGCTCCCTTTGGGGAGGTCCTGAGTCAGAAATTTCCCCCTTAAACCTCTGCCCACCCCTCTCTTTGACCTAGTCCATGATATCCCGTCCGTTACCAGCAACGGCCTCATGGTATTATCGCCATAGTTTTAATCCAGAGATCCAGGTAATGTCCTAGGGATAACGGGAACTGCAGATGCTGGAGAATCCAAGATAACAAAGTGTGGAGCTGGATGAACACAGCAGGCCAAGCAGCATCTCAGGAGCAGGAAAGCTGACGTTTCGGCCCTCGACCCTTCATCAGAGCACTCATCTTCATCTGGGCCCAAAACGTCAGCTTTTGTGCTCCTGAGATGCTGCTGGGCCTGCTGTGTTCATCCAGCTCCACACTTTATTATCTCTGATGTTCTAGAGCTCCGGTTTTGAATCCTGCCATGGCAGATGGTGGAATTTTATTTCAATAAAAAGGTTAGGGTGGATTGGCCGTAGTAAATTGTCACGTAGTGCCCAGGGATGTGCGGGTTAGGATGGATTGACCGTGCTAAATTGTCCCGTAGTGCCTAGGGATGTGCAGATCAGAGTGGGTTGGCCGTGCTAAATTGTCCCGTAGTGCCCAGGGATGTGCGGGTTAGGGTGGGATTGGCCATGCGAAATTGTGCCGTAGTGCCCAGGGATGTGCCGGTTAGGGTGGGATTGGACGTGCTAAATTGTGCTGCAGTGCCCAGGGATGTGCGGGTTAGGGTGGATCGGCCGTGCTAAATTGTCCCGTAGTGCCCAGGGATGTGCGGGTTAGGGTGGATCGGCTGTGCTAAATTGTCCCGTAGTGCCCAGGGATGTGCGGGTTCGGGTGGATTGGCTGTGCTAAATTGTCCCGTAGTGCCCAGGGATGTGCGGGTTAGGGTGGATTGGCTGTGCTAAATTGCCCCGTAGTGCCCAGGGATGTGCGGGTTCGGGTGGATTGGCTGTGCTAAATTGTCCCGTAGTGCCCAGGGATGTGCGGGTTAGGGTGGATTGGCTGTGCTAAATTGCCCCGTAGTGCCCAGGGATGTGCAGGTTAGGGTGGGATTGGCTGTGCTAAATTGTGCTGCAGTGCCCAGGGATGTGCGGGTTAGGGTGGATTGGCCG
>NC_081400.1:5058214-5063214 GCF_030684315.1 Stegostoma tigrinum
AAATTAATGTCAAAAACGTGGCAATGTTGCCCTGAATTTACAAGGTCATCCACGGTCTTTGTCTCTAAATGGTGGAGGGGGCAAGGGGAGTGTCTGCAAGAAACTTGGCATTTCGCTAGCGCCTTTTCTGACCGCAGTGATTCGATTCAGCTGTTGTGACAAGCGAGGTATATAACGGGAAATCAGTTTGCATAAGGTAAGCTCACGCATACATCATCATCAACAAAAACGTGTGTATCTGCGTGTGTGTATCTCAGTGAGTGTGTGTTTGCATATCTGAGTGTGCGAATGTGTGTATCTGCGTGTGTGTATCTCAGTGAGTGTGTGTTTGCATATCTGAGTGTGCGAACGTGTGTATCTGCGTGTGTGTGTTTGCATATCTGAGTGTGCGAACGTGTGTACCTGCATGTGTGTATCTCAGTGTGTGTTTGCATATCTGAGTGTGCGAACGTGTGTATCTGCGTGTGTGTATCTCAGTGAGTGTGTGTTTGCATATCTGAGTGTGCGAACGTGTGTATCTGCGTGTGTGTATCTCAGTGTGTGTTTGCATATCTGAGTGTGCGAACGTGTGTATCTGCGTGTGTGTATCTCAGTGAGTGTGTGTTTGCATATCTGAGTGTGCGAACGTGTGTATCTGCGTGTGTGTATCTCAGTGAGTGTGTGTTTGCATATCTGAGTGTGCGAACGTGTGTATCTGCATGTGTGTATCTCAGTGAGTGTGTGTTTGCATATCTGAGTGTGCGAACGTGTGTATCTGCGTGTGTGTGTTTGCATATCTGAGTGTGCGAACGTGTGTATCTGCGTGTGTGTATCTCAGTGAGTGTGTTTGCATATCTGAGTGTGCGAACGTGTGTATCTGCGTGTGTGTATCTCAGTGAGTGTGTGTTTGCATATCTGAGTGTGCAAACGTGTGTATCTGCGTGTGTGTGTTTGCATATCTGAGTGTGCGAACGTGTGTATCTGCGTGTGTGTATCTCAGTGAGTGTGTGTTTGCATATCTGAGTGTGCGAACATGTGTATCTGCGTGTGTGTATCTCAGTGAGTGTGTGTTTGCATATCTGAGTGTGCGAACGTGTGTATCTGCGTGTGTATCTCAGTGAGTGTGTGTTTGCATATCTGAGTGTGCGAACGTGTGTATCTCTGAGTGTGTGTTTGCATATCTGAGTGTGCGAACGTGTGTATCTGAGTGTGTGTTTGTATATCTGAGTGTGCGAACGTGTGTATCTGCGTGTGTGTATCTCAGTGAGTGTGTGTTTGCATATCTGAGTGTGCGAACGTGTGTATCTGCGTGTGTGTATCTCAGTGAGTGTGTGTTTGCATATCTGAATGTGCAAACGTGTGTATCTGAGTGAATGTATGTGTATCTCAGTGAGTGTGCGTAATTGTGCCTGTGTGTGTGTTGTGTGTGTATGTCCGTTTGTGTGTATCTGAGTTAGTGTGTATATCTGTGTATCTGCGTGTGAGAGTGTGTGTGTCTATTTGAGTGTGTGTGAGGTATGCGCATGAGTGTGTGCAGTGCATCTGTGTATGTGCATGTATGTATATATCTGATGAGTGTGTGTGTATGGGACTGTGTTTAACTGAGTTTGAGTGTGTGTGTATGTTTGTGTGTATCTGAGCACGTGTGTCTGTTTGAATAAGTGTGAGGTATCTGTACGTGAGCATGTGTATGAGCATACCTGTGTGTGTGTTTGCATGCATGCGTGTGAGGTATGTGTGTCTGTAAGTGTACACGTGTATCCAATGAGTGTGCGGGTGAGTATGTCATTTTGAGTGTGTGTGAGTGTGAGTGTATCTGTGCGAATGTGAGTCTATGTGTATATCTGATGTATGTGTGTGTGAGTGTATGTGTGCGTATCTGAACGTGCGCGCATGCATTTGTATGATGAATATGTGTGTGTCTGTGAGTGACTGAGTGTGTGTGTGCACGTGTGAGCGAGTGACTCAGTGAGTGTGTGTGTGTGCATGTCGGTGTGTGTGTGACTGAGTGAGTGTATGTGAGCATGTGTGTGTGACTGTGTGTGCATGTGTGTGTGCGTGCAAGAGTGTGTGTGTATGTGTGTCTGTGTGTGTGTGCGTGACTGTGTGTGTGTGACTGAGTGAGTGCGTGTCTGTGTGTGAGCCTGTGCGTGTTTCTGCGTGTGTGTCTGTGTGTGCGTGACTGTGTGTGTGCGCGCACGTCTGTGTGTGTGTGTGTGTCTGTGTGTGCGTGTGGCCTCCGTGCAGTGGAGCCTGGCACAGACAGAGCGCACTGTCCTTCCCTGGGAGCAGGGTGGGACATGATGTCCCTGAGAGTGGGAGGGAACCCCATCAACTGTTGACAATAAACACAGGCAGGCCCGTGTTTCCATCACAGCGCCAGCAAGCCGGGGTGGGGGAGGGGGTACCCAGCCTGTTGGGAGTCATCGCAACGCCGAGAACCAGAAGGAACAGCGTGCCAACACCAGCTCCTAAAACACAGGTCCAAATGTGAAACAGAGAGCCCTTCAAAGCATCTGAGGGCCCTTCAGTAGAGAGGGCGCTCGACTACAGGAGGCGTCACTCAGCAGGGGTGGGAGCACATTGTGCCTTAGTGTCGGATTCCTGGGGTTCATCTTTTCCTCAGGAATGCCCTCAATTTCTGAGTGGGATCTTCGCACAGCCAGCACTGTCCAGTCAAAAAAAAAACCCCTCAAGATTTGGCCAACTGACCAACAAATGTTTGGGATGGTATTTGGGGAGGGGGAGGGGTGAGGGAGGAATGCGGGGGGGGGCACAGCAGTAGTTTGCCAGTGGTTGACTAGATTGGCTGGCAAGGTGGGGGGGTGGTGAGGGGGCAGGTCTCGGCCGCGCGATTGAGAGAAGGTGCCTCTACATAGTGCCTTTTGGACGCAGCGAAAGACCCTTCGCGGCAGCCCTACCAGACGCAGCTTGATTGCTGCGCCCTTGTAGGGTCCTCGGAGAGGTTTGGGGAGGGAGTTACGGTGCACAGAGCACGCTCGCCCCTGGACGGGTGAAGGCGTAGGAGCCGAGGGCCAGGAATCTGCGAAAGGACACTGGGGTGGGGTAATGACAGAGGGTCTAAAGGGACTGAGATGAGGGAGAAATGTCCTTGCCCAGAAAGCAGGGAGGCCTGAGGGATTCTCCGCCCGCAGAAAGTGGTCAGGGATGGAACATTGGAATGTTCTCAAGAAGCAGTCAGATGTGGGGATCACAGGGGAGAACAGGGGGCTGACCAGCCTTTGATGGGCCAAACGGCCCAACTCCTGGTTCCCTCATGTCGTGCATTCCTGTGATATTTCATCTCCCCCTCAACCTTGTTTCACGCTCTGCTGCAACAACCCCCCCCCCCGCAACAATAATACCCCTGTGAAGATGGGGGGGGGAATCTCCTCAGAAGATCCATGGAGGCATGACCCAGGCTCTGTAGGCCCGAAGCCTGAGGCCCTCTCCTGTAAGACACCGGAGTTTATGGGGGCGTTGGGAAAATGTCGGATTAGGAAGGACAAGTCCGGGCAAGCCTGGAATGTGCAGCAGCTCCGTGGGAGAGCCCTGGAAAGTGGCAAACAAATCCGACCAGGTCCCTGCCTTTTCTTTGCCAGAACAGTGAGCTCAGCCTTTAAAAATGTCCCGGGGGTGGCCAGTCCCTCTCCCCGTACGCCCACATGCCTGGAGACACACACACACACACACACACACACACACGGGTCCACACACACGCACACACACAGGGATCCACACACACACGCACACACACACACACACACACACACACACAGGGATCCACACACACACACACATATATATACACAAACACAGGGATCCACACACACAGAGGCACACACATACACACACAGACACTCTCACACACACAGAGACACACGCAAATACACACACACACACACACACAGAGACACACACAAACACACACAGACACACACACACAGACAGATACACACACAGACCCAACCCATTCCCACTTCAATGTATATCCCAATACTCACTACTCCACTCCCCATGGGAGCAAGTCCCCCATCTCCCTCAACACACCCAGCAGGAGCTGGTCACTCAATCTCCCCCACCCAGTCTCCCTGCTGGTGCTACTCCCCCATTCTCCCTCCCCATCCCAACTCCCCATGAGTGAGTACCCCATTCTCACCCCCCCACTCACTATGGTATTACCGCACTGTCGGGGGTCAGCGCTGAGGGAGCGGGCGCTGTCGGAGGGTCAGCGCTGAGGGAGTGGATACTGTCGGAGGGTCAGCGCCGGGGGAGCGGGCGCTGTCGGAGGGTCGGCGCCGAGGGAGCGGGCCCTGTCGGAGGGTCGGCGCCGAGGGAGCGGGCGCTGTCAGAGGGTCGGCGCCGAGGGAGCGGGCGCTGTCAGAGGGTCAGTGCCGAGGGTGCAGATGCTGTCGGAGGGTCGGCGCCGAGGGAGCGGGCGCTGTCGGAGGGTCAGTGCCGAGGGTGCAGATGCTGTCGGAGGGTCGGCGCCGAGGGAGCGGGCGCTGTCGGAGGGTCGGCGCCGAGGGAGCGGGCCCTGTCGGAGGGTCGGCGCCGAGGGAGCGGGCCCTGTCGGAGGGTCGGCGCCGAGGGAGCGGGCCCTGTCGGAGGGTCGGCGCCGAGGGAGCGGGCGCTGTCGGAGGGTCGGCGCCGAGGGAGCGGGCCCTGTCGGAGGGTCGGCGCCGAGGGAGCGGGCCCTGTCGGAGGGTCGGCGCCGAGGGAGCGGGCGCTGTCGGAGGGTCGGCGCCGAGGGAGCGGGCCCTGTCGGAGGGTCGGCGCCGAGGGAGCGGGCCCTGTCGGAGGGTCGGCGCCGAGGGAGCGGGCCCTGTCGGAGGGTCGGCGCCGAGGGAGCGGGCCCTGTCGGAGGGTCGGCGCCGAGGGAGCGGGCCCTGTCGGAGGGTCGGCGCCGAGGGAGCGGGATGTGGCTTACCCAGCAGCCAAGAGATGTGATTGGTGAATGCAAATGCAGAACAGCTTAGTAACAAGCTGCAGTTATCAGCCAATCACGTGACGTCAAGCCA